>NW_003852445.1:10528682-10541781 GCF_000181295.1 Otolemur garnettii
TGTTTGGCGGGTCCGGGCTGGGGATTCGAACCCGCCACCTTAGGTGTACGTGGCTGGCGCCTTAGCCGGTTGAGCTATAGGCGTCGAGCCTGTTTGTCACTCTTGATAGAGTGCCATGGCATCATAGCTCATAGCCACCTTAAACTCTTGGGCTCAAGCGATTCTCTTGCCTCAGCTTCCCTAGTAGCTAGGACTACAGATGCCCACCACAACGCCTGGCTGTTTTTTTTGTTTGTTCGTTTAGCAGGCCTGGGGCCGGGTTTGAATGCGCCAGCCCCAGAGCATGTGGCCAGTGCCATAACCACTGAGCTACAGGCATCTGGCCTGGTATAATAAGCTTATTAAACAGATCAGAAACTCTGTAATATCATTTATTATTTATTTATTTATTTTTATATTTGAATAGATACACGTTTTGCTTTTGCTCAGGCTGGTCTTGAACTCCCAACCTCAAGTGATCCTCCTGCCTCAGCCTCTCCAAGTATTAGGATTACAGGTGTGAGCCACTGTAATTAAACCTTAATTACTCAGTAATTAAACCTTTATCACTAAGATAATGACTTTACAGTTCTCCCCTTCATCAAAGGAATGTGAGTAAATACAATCCAGAGATGATTTTTTTTTTTTTACGAATAATTTCCATTTTTTAATTTCCAAAGCACAGTTTTTCTTCAGTCCTTAGGGACTTGGCTCCTTATATAGCTTTGGTGGAGGTTGTGGAGTAGTGCCTACAAGTCTAAATCAGGGTTGGGGTGTTTGGACCTTGCTAGCTTCCCAAGTACGATTCCTGAGTACCTTGCTGTGAGTGGCACAGCTCACACAGTAATGTAGCTTCACATTTAGCTTGGGAAGCACCTAGGCATCAACAACCCTTCAGTAATGTCCCTAACAGCTGCTGCCTCCACCCTGTTCCTAAAGGCGAACTTCTTCATAGCTTTGTCTTTAGGCACTTATTGGCCACAGTTCATGCAGTGAATAGGCTATATACATGGCCACTGCCATTTTTGGCATGACCGGTTCTTCTTTTTTGTCATCTTGGATGGAGCTGAATTTTGTTTTTTTATTTTTCTGTTGTTACTCATAGAGGGAAATTTATTTCCACTAAATTATTCTTATTTTTGCCTAGAAAACTATTAAAGGTTATTCTACTTCCTTTTTGTAACTATCTTTTTGCTTCTCAATTTGTTTTTGCTTTCCCAGTCCTAGAAAAAAGGAGATTTAAGATTTTATTTATTTATTTATTTTTGAGATAGTCTCACTCTGTCATCCCGGGTAGAGTCACAGCAGCCTTAAACTCTTGGGCTCAAGTGATCCTCTTGCCTCAGCCTCCCATGTAGATGGGACTACAGGTACCCGTGGATTTAAGATTTATTGAATGTGTATGAAACATAGTGCAATGATCTATCAATTTTGTCCTATATTATCTAATTTAATTCTGACATCCATCATGTGGTAGGCAATATATATCCATTTTGTGAGCGAGGAAATAGGCTCAAAGAGGTAAATTAATTTACCAAAGGTCAAAACACCTCATAAAGGTGATAGCTCCAGAATTTGAATTCTCTTTATTTTGAATTCTCTTCACTGCATTTTAGTTAGCAGCACTTACATATAAGCTAAGAGACTAACTTTTTTTTTTTTAGAGACAGAGTCTCATTTTGTCGCCCTCGGTAGAGTGCTGTGGCATCACAGCTCATAGCAACTTTCAGTTCTTGGGCTTAGCTGATTCTCTTGCCTCAGCCTCTCAGTAGCTGGGACTACTACAGGTGCCCACCACAATGTCCGGCTATTTTTTTGTTGCAGTTTGGCCGGGGCAGGGTTCGAACCTGCCACCCTTGATATATGGGGCCAGCACCCTATTTGCTGAGCCACAGCCACCGCCCCAAGAGACTAAAATTTTTGATAGTAATAGCTCATTTGTTCAGTGATACATGCTAATGAAATATAGCCTATTTAATTGGTTTGGTTCTAGTACCGGTAAATTATTATCAATATTTTATTTTTTTGCCCTGGTAGAGTGCCATTGTAGCTCACAGCAACCTCAAACTCTTGGGCTCAAATTAGGGGATATATATTATTAAAAAAGTGAACTACTGGCTTGGTGCCTGTGGCTCAAGCAGCTAAGGTGTCAGCCACATACACCTGAGCTGGCAGGTTCGAATCCATCCTGGGCCCACCAAACAACAATGACGGCTGCAACCAAAAAGTAGCTGGGTGTTATGCCAGGCGCCTATAGTCCCAGCTACTTGGGAGGTGAAGGCAGGAGAATCGCTTGAGCCAGGAGTTGGAGGTTGCTATGAGCTGTGATGCTATGGCACTTTACCCAGGGTGACAGCTTGAGGCTCTGTCTCAAAAAAAAAAAAAGAACTACAATATATGGAAAGAAATCCAAATGAAACATTTAATTTTCTTAACCATCCTAGGCCTTAGTTTTCTAGGTTTCTTCCTAAAGGAAACTGGTGTTAATAGTTTTACGTATATTTCTCCATAGGTAAACTTCAGCAGGTACAAATGTATTTGTGTATGTAACCTTTTTTTGAGACAGTCTCACTACATTGCCCTCGGTAGAGTGCTATGGTGTCATAGCTCACAGCAACCTCAAACTCCTGGGCTTAAGCGATTCTCTTGCCTTAGCCTCCCGAGTAGCTGGGACCATAGGCGCCTGCCACAACGCCCAGCTATTTTTTGTTGCAGTTGTCATTGTTTAGCTGGCCCAGGCCAGGTTTGAACCCACCGGTCTCAGTGTATGTGGCAGGCGCTGTAACCACTGTACTACAGGCGCTGAGCCATATGTAACTTTTTTGTAAACATGTACTGGAACTTGTTTTTGCTTATATAACTTAGTGTTCATTTCAGCAGCACACAAGGGTCTGTTTTTATGGCTGCATATTCTATTTGATATATATGCCATTATTCAATGTTTCTCACATGATGATGAACACTTAGGTTTATATTTTTTCCAGATGTTATAGTAAAGTAAGTATGGCAACTGGGTGGATGTAGTGGATTGCTTATGCCTGTAATCTCAACATTTTGGGAGGCTAAGGTTGGAAGATTTTGTGAGGCCTGGAATTTGAGACCACTCTGGGCAATATAGTGAGACCCTGTCACTAAAAAAGAAAATAATAATAATTAGCTAGACATGGTGGCATGCTGCCAGCTGCTCAGGAGCTTGAGGAAGGAGGATTGCTTGAGCCCGGAAATTTGAGGTTAGTTTGTGCTATGATTGGGCCACTACATTGTAGGTTGGGTGACAGAGACCATCTGTACAAAAATAATGTGGAATCAGTGTGGCTGTATATATACTTATATGCAATGTGCAAATATATCTGTGGGATACATTCTTAGATGTTATCTTAATATTATCAAATACATTTTATTGTTTAATGAACAGAGCATGAGTTTTTCTCTACCCCTTTAGAAAGAAGCCTAAGAAGAGGAGAGAAGAGATTGGGTGTAGAAGGTCGATGAGATTATTAAAAGTTGATCCTTCAGGAGGTTCATTACCTGCAACTCCAACACAGCCAACATTAGTAGCAGATGAAACTGTAAGAAAAAGTGCAAGTATAGTACATTAATTTAATACATAAAATATTGAAAAGTTCGAAGTGTCAATATTAGACTAAAAGTTTATTAAATTATGTTTAATTGGCTCAGCTCCTGTGGCCCAAGTGGCTAAGGCGCCAGCCACCTACACCTGAGCTGGCGGGTTCGAATGCAGCCTGGGCCCGCCAAACAACAATGATGACTGCAACCAAAAAATAGCCGAGTGTTGTGGCAGGTGCCTGTAATCCCAGCTACTTGGGAGGTGGAGGTGGGAGACTCGTTTGAGCCCAGGAGTTGGAGGTTGCTGTGAGCTGTGATGCTATGGCACTTTACCCAGGGCGACAGCTTGAGGCTCTATCTCAAAAAAAAAAAAAAAAAATTATGTTTAATTTATGTTTCATTGGTGCTTGAATGTTGTGGTTTAATGAGTAAGATTTCACAGTCATAAAGTTTGGGTTGTTTTCTGTATTTCTGTAGGATTTACTTGCTATGGGATTGTGGGTAAATTATTTAGATTTTCTAAGCCTTAGTTTCCCCATTTACAAAATGGCAATAATACCCTTAGTAAATACATACAGCTTTTTCTGTCAGTTAAAAAAGAAGCCTTGGGTGGCATCTGTGGCTCAAAAGGGTAGGGTGTCGGCTCCATATGCCGGAGGTGGTGGGTTCAAACCCAGCCCTGGCCAAAACTGAAAAAAAAAAAAAATAGCCTTAAAGCAGTGGTTCTCAACCTTCCTAATGCCATGAACCTTTAATACAATCCAAAGGGGTCATGACCCACAGGTTGAGAACCGCTGTCTTAAAGGGTATCCTGAGGATTAAGTGAAATAATATCTATGTCTTATATTGTATTAAGAGCTTAGTAAGCAATCAATAAAAGGTAGTTATTAATAATAAATAATGTATGAGAAAAATGATGATAGTCCCTTGCTGTAGTTAATTTTATTACTGTTGGTAAATAGAGCTTTTGTTAACAAATTTATTGTTGAAGTGGTATTATATTTTTTATTTAAGAGTGCCTACTGTTTTTAATTCTTTATATCTAAGTGCTTAATTATAAATAGGAAGAAAGCATTAATTAGGCTGGGGCTTTGGGAGCTAATTGCAAGTCAAGGTGCTGTGGTCGCTGGGTGTGGTGGCTCATGCCTATAATCCCAGTGCTTTGGGATGCTGAAGCAGGAGGATCATTTGAGGCCAGGAATGTGAGTCCAACCTGGCAACATAGCAAGACCTTGTCTCTACAAAGTGAAAAGAAAAAAATTAGCAGGGCATGGTGGTGCATGCCAGTAGTCCCAGCAACTTGGGAGTCTCAGGTGGGAGCCATTCAAAGTCACAGAAAGCTATGATTGAGCAACAGAGGAAGGTACTATCTTGAAAAAGAAAAAAAAAGTGCTATGGGAAGCTGCATAGAATAGTAGCTTTCAAGTTTTTTCTTCCTTTTTTTTTTTTTTTTTTTTGAGACAGAGTCTCAAGCTGTCACCAGGGTAGAGTGCTGTAGCATCATAGCTCACAGCAACCTCCAACTTGGGCTCAAGTGTTCCTCTTGCCTCAGTTTTTCTATGTTTTAGTAGAGATGGGGTCTTGCCTTTGCTCAGGCTTGTCTGGAGCTTGTGAGCTCAAGCAATCCACTTGCCTCAGCCTCCCAGAGTGCTAGGATTACAGGTGTGAGCCACTGCACCTGGCCGGCTTTCAGATTTTTTTTGAAGCCTCATTCTATAATGAGAAGTATATTAACATTGCAACCCATTATATACACATAAACAACTGAAAAGACAGTTTGTGAAATGATACCTTTTTAACTATATGTGATGTTCTTTCGTATTCTCATTTGCTATTCTCATTCACGAAAGTACATTGAACTCACATGCCTAAATGAGTGTGCCTCAAAAAACACTGGTAGAGAATAGTAACAGAGTAAAATCAGATAAATTGATCTGAGTCAATTCTCAGCTTCTCCAGTTATTGACAGTGTGATTTGGGCAAGTCAACTTATTAGTTTATAGGATATCTAGCCTTCATTTCTTTGAACACCCATGATGTGTCATTACTGTTGTTTATGTTGAGGTGGAGTTGTGAAAAATCAAGTAACATTTGGCCACCCTGAGTTTATATTATAGGGCAGAAAGATAATAAACTTTTTTTTCTTTTTGAGACAGAGTTTCAAGCTGGTTATCCTGGGCTCACAGCAACCTCTAACTCTTGGGCTCAAGTGATCCTCTTGCCTCAGTTTTTCTATTGTTAGTAGAGACCGGGTCTCGCTTTTGCTTAGACTGGTCTGGGACTCACGAGCTCAAGCAATCCACCTCCCTCAACCTCCCAGAGTGCTAGGATTACATGGGTAAGGCACTGCACCCATCCAATAAACTTTTTTGGTTTTAAATTTTTTTTTGAATTTTGCAAGCATCTTCCTTATTTATTTATTTTTGAAACAGAGTCTCAAGCTATTGCCCTGGGTAGAGTGCTGTGGCATCACAGCTCACAACAACCTCAAACTCTTGGGCTAAAGTGATTCTCTTGCCTCAGCCTCCCAAGTAGCTGGGATATGGGTGCCCGTCACAATGCCCGGCTATTTTTTTCTGTTGCAGTTGTCATTGTTTTGGCAGGCTCTGGCTGGGTTTGAACCCACCAGCCTCGGTGTATGTGGCTGGTGCCCTACCCACTGAGCTACGGGCGCCACCCCATCTTCCTTATTTAATATGTAAATGAAGAAACTCATATAAACATCTTGAAAGACATTTTATAAGTATAATCATTTATTTTATTTTATTTATTTTAATTTTTTTTTTTTCAGTTTTTGGCTGGGGCTGGGTTTGAACCTGCCACCTCCGGCATATGGGACCAGTGCCCTACCCTTTTGAGCCACAGGCACCGCCCATTTTATTTTAAAAAAGGTTTTGAAAATATAAAATCACCAAGTTTTCAGAGGAAAAGTTATGTAACAACTGTATTACTGAGTAATCTTATTTTATTTTTATTATATTTTATTGTTTCAGGTTAATTTAAGGATACAGAGAATTAGGTTACAATGTTTGCATTTGTTAGGTAGAGTCCCTCTTACAATTGTGTCCCACCCCCAAGAGGTGTGCCATAAGTTTTTTACATTTTTTACAGCAGCCTTTGTTACCTCCTGGGCCTCTAGAAATGGCTCCTGAAAATCAAAATGACAACAAGGAACTATTTAAAGGATTTCTGCAGACATGGACCACAGTGAGCAAGGTATCACTTGAGAGGTTTACAGCTTTAGAATCATCTGTTAAGGAAATTTCAATATTTATATTAACTTAGTGTTGTGTTTTGGTCTATTTCATTGTTTCAGACATGTAATAAGAACACTGAGAAAGGAATATCTAGCATTAAAAGGTAAGTTGGAATGCCTAGCCTTTGTTTTACATTTTTTGAGTATTTTGAATTGTAAAGATTATATACCATTACAGGAAGTTTTCTACTGTGCAATATTTCTACTCTAAGGACCATTGTTTGTGTTTTTATATATTTCATCTCCAGTGTTGCCACATACCACTAGGACAGAAGTGTTATGAGGGTAGGGACTTCGTCTTAGTAACCAGAACAGTGGCTCGGCACTTGTGGCTCAAGTGGCTAAGTCCTCAGCCATATACCCCTGAACTGGAGGTTCGAATCCAGCCTGGGCCCACCAAACAACAATGATGGCTGCAACCAAAAAATAGCCAGGCGTTGTGGCAGGCACCTGTGGTGCCAGCTACTTGGGAGGCTGAGGCAAGATAATCGCTTAAGCCCAGGAGTTGGAGGTTGCTGTGAGCTGTGATGCCACAGCACTCTACCCAGGGCAACAGCTTGAGGCTCTGTCTCAAAAACAAACAAACAAAACCAGAATGGTGCCTGGCACATTGTATATATTTGTTCAGTGTTGAATAGATGAATAAATTTACATATATTTTTGCTTTGTTATGTTGTAATGTACGTATAATTTTGCATTATGCTCTTTTCATTTGTGCTTGTATGTTATTAGAGTCTTTAAAATTATTCAATAGTTGTATAATATTCCATTGAGTGGGTAGAATTTTTTTTTTTTTTTTTTTTTGAGACAGAGCCTCAAGCTGTCCCCCTGGGTAGAGTATGTGGCATCACAGCTCACAGCAACCTCCAGCTCCTGGGCTCAAGCAAATCTCCTGCCTCCACCTCCCAAGTAGCTGGGATCACAGGTGCCCACCACAACTCCCGGTTACTTTTTTTGGTTGCAGCCATCATTGTAGTTTGGTGGGCCCAGGCTGGATTTGAACCCGCCACCTTAGGTGTATGTGGCTGGCGCCTTAGCCACTTGAGCCACAGGAGCCGTGTGGATAGAATTTAATTAACCTCCTTTCACCATTTGGTATTAGAAGTTTTTTGTTTGTTTGTTTTGTAGAAACAAGATCTCACTTTGTTGCCCAGGTTGGTCTGGAACTCCTGGGTTCAAGGGATCTTCCCACCTTGGCCTCCAAAGTGCTAGGATTATAGGTGTAAGCCACCATGCCTGCGCCCCCCCCACCCCTTTTTGAGACAAAGTCTCATTCCATCACCCATGGTACAGTGCCATGGTGCCATCAAAGCTCATAGCAACCTCAAACTCATGGGTTCAAGAGATCCTCTTGCCTCAGTCTCCTGAGTAGCTGGGACTACAGGTATGCGTCACCATGCCCAGCTAATTTCTTTTCTATTTTTTTAGTAGTGATGGGGCCTCACTCTTACTCAGGCTGGTCTTGAACTCCTGAGCTCAAATGATCCACCCACCTCTGCCTCCCAGAGTGCTAGGGTTATAGGCATGAGCTAATCATCGCATCTGGCCTCCTCCCTTTTTCTTTTAAGAGATGAAGTTTCAATCACTTGTTGCCTAAGCTGGAGTACCGTGATGTGATCATAGCCCATTGAAACCTCAAACTCCTGGGCTCAAGTGATCTTCCTGTCTTAGTCTCCCAAGTAGCTGAGACCAAAGGCATACACCACCAACTCTGGCTGATTCCCCCCCATCCCCCGCTCTCCCCTTTTTTTAAGAGATGGGGGTCTCACTATGTTGCCCAGGCTAGTCTTGAACTTGTGGCTTCAAGTGAATCTACTGCTTCAGGCTCCCAATTTGCTTGGATTATAGGTGTGAACCCCTACACCTGCTTCTCTAGTTTTGTGTACAGGTGTATTTGTTGAAGTGTATGTGTATGATAATGGGTTTTTGTTTTCGGATGGATTGCCAGAAGTGGGATAATAAGTCAGATCTCCTGGATATTTTTATGGTGTTTAGTACATGTTGCTGAATTGTTTTCTGAAAATCTTATTTGAACTTATTCTGCTGCTAGCAATATATGTGAGTATGTATACTTAACAGTAACTGCTAGTTTTTGGTGTTATTAAAATTATCAAGGGTAATTTAATAAGAGTAAAATAGGATCAGTGTTTGATTTCTTGGTTACCAAGAGGTTGAATACTTTCCTATATTTATTTACTAGTTGTGATATTTATTTTTTGTCTCAAACCTTTTACTTATTTTGAGTGTTGAGATTTGTTTTACTTATAAAATTTAACTTTTTGATTTTCATAGCTACAAAGCTAATTTAAATGGCATGGTCATTAGTGAAGATACTGTTTACAAAGTTACCAGAGGCCCAATATACTCCTTGGCTCTCCATCCATCAGAAACTAGAACTTTGGTAGCAGCTGGGGCCAAATTTGGGCAAGTTGGACTTTGGGATTTGGTAAGTTGTTATTAATTTTTTTGAAGATATTAAATAGATAGCAAATAGTCTAGAAGAGACTGTGGTCAGCCTTCTAGTCTAATTTTTTTGAAGATATTAAATAGATAGCAAATAGTCTAGAAGATAACAGGCTAGAGCTATGTGTTTATAAATGTTGCTTGAAATTTACAGTTTTGAGCTTTATGATACCAAGTTTTAGAAATCTGGAAAAATTTAAATTTGCTTTATAGAACTTTTAACATTTTTAGCTTGAATATCATTAGCCATCTGGTCATACATCAACTGCCAGGAAACTTTATTAAAACCTTAAATGTATATATGAAAAAACTGTACAAAGTTCTTAGTTTTCTAATTATGTTTAAAAACGCCCAAAACTGCAAAGTATGATTTGCTGTGGTCTATTTTTATCACCCTGAAATTCAAATGTTGAAATACCCCTCATGGTGATTAGGAGGTAGGGCCTTTGGGAGGTGATAGGTCATGAATGGGATTAGGAACCTTATAAAAGAAGCCCAAGAGAGACCACTGCCTTTCCCACCATGTGAGGTTACAGCTAGGTACCAGAAAGAGGGTCCTTACCTAATGCTGAATCAATTGGAGCCTTGATCTTGGTCTTCCCAGCCACTAAAAACATAAGAAATAAATTTTTGCTGTTTATATGCCCCTCATTTTATGGTATTTTGTTACAACTATCTGAAGGGACTAAGACACAGTCCCTAAACTGGATCAAAATGTCTTCCCAGAGAATTGCCTGGGATGATCTCAATCATCTTTTGATGAGTCAGCAACAGTGAATTTGATTCATTGTGCATATAGTTCTGCATTAAGTGCTTTCAGTAGTTATAAAATTGAGAAAAGCCAGGTTTATGTTCTCTGAATTTATTTTCTAATTGGGGAAGTGGGACAAAGATATGAAAAATGCTAAGGATAATTAAAGGAAATGAAGAAACAATGGTGACTCGAAGTGAGTTGGGGTTTACAAATAAATTTTGCAAGTGCAGAGACAAAGATAACCCCCCCAAATTCTCCCTTAGTTTGGGATCATAGCTTACTCCTTTATTTCATAAGATGTGAATTGGGGTAGGAGGTGAAAGGATTTAGCAAAGAAAACTGAAGCAGGGAAGTGGGACGAGGATCAGAATGGAAGCCAAAAGATGAATCAAGGGCAGGAGATTGGCAGGGCCTCTTGCAGAGAAGTCAAAGAGAATGGGAGCAGAGAAAAGGACACTGGTTTTGAAAATAAGGTCCCGTTTGTGAATTGAGAGATAACTCTGACAAAAAGTCAAAGAAGGAACACAGCCTTTAGGAAATTAAGAAAGTATAGGGTGGTGGGTGAAGCAGAAGCAATGGATAAAAACCACTTCTTTTTTTTTTTTTAAGAGACAGAGTCTTACTTTGTCACCCTCAGTAGAGTGCTTTGCTGTCACAGCTCACAGCAACCTCCAGTTCTTGAGCTTAGGTGATTCTCTTGCCTCCTCCTGAGTAGCTGGGACTACAGGTGCCTGCCACAATGCCTATTTTCTTGTTGCAGTTTGGCTGGGGCTGGGTTTGAACCCACCACCCTTGGTATATGGGGCCAGTGCCCTACTCACTGAGCCACAGGTGCTGCCCTAAAGACTACTTCTTAAAGAATTTTAAAGAGGAAATATTGAAAATTAGCATTCTTAATTGAAGACCTTTTTAGGGTGGGTTGGTCTGTATGAAGTTGAGGAAACAAATACAGAAAAGTCCCTTTTTCATATCTTTCCTGGTGATTCCAAAAATCTGTATTGGACTATAGGTCTCATCAGCCTTCTAATTTTCTTTTCTTTTTTTTTTTTTTTTTTTTTGAGACAGAGCCTCAAGCTGTCCCCCTGGGTAGAGTGCCGTGGCATTACAGCTCACAGCAACCTCCAACTCCTGGGCTCAAGCGAGTCTCAAGTAGCTGGGACCACAGGCGCCCGCCACAACGCCCGGCTATTTTTTTTTTTTTGGTTGCAGCCGTCATTGTTGTTTGGCGGGTCCAGACTGGGGATTCGAACCCGCCACCTTAGGTGTACGTGGCTGGCGCCTTAGCCGGTTGAGCTATAGGCGCCGAGC
Source organism: Otolemur garnettii (assembly GCF_000181295.1). Taxonomy (NCBI): domain Eukaryota; kingdom Metazoa; phylum Chordata; class Mammalia; order Primates; family Galagidae; genus Otolemur; species Otolemur garnettii. The sequence continues at coordinate 10,540,010 of NW_003852445.1, forward strand.
CAGCCTTCTAATTTTCAGGACATTTGTCTATCTCACTAACAGATTCAGCAAACCTAAAAGCAGTAACATTTTGCCTATCCTGTGCTCATTCCCCAATTCCCCTAGTTTTTAATATTTTTTTTGTTTTGTTTTGGTTGCAATTTGGCTGGGGCTGGGTTCAAACCCACCACCCTTGGTATATGGGGCCAGTGCCCTACTCACTGAGCCATGGGCGCTGCCAAAGTTTTTAAATTTTTAAAAAAAAATTTTTTTTGAGATAGTTTCACATGGTCACCCTCAGTAGAGTGCCAGGGTATCTTAGCTCACATCAACCCCAAATTCTTGGGCTTAAGAGATCCTCTTGTCTCAGCCTTAGCCTCCCAAGTAGCTGGGACTACAGATGCCTGCCGCAACGCCTGGCTGTTTTTTTTGTTGTTGTTGTTGTTTAGCAGGCTACCAGCTCCAGAGCATGTGGTAGGCCCCTAACCATTGAACTATAGGCACCCAGCCTTCCCCAGTTTTCTCTTTTAAATGTATTTTATTGAGGTATAATTTATGTATAAAATTCACCCATTTTAAATGTACAGTTCAATGATTTTTTTTTTTTTTTTGAGACAGAGTCTCTCTATGTCATCCTTAGTGGAGTGCTGTGGTGTCACTGCTCGCAGCAACCTCCAACTCTTGGGCTTAAACGATTCTTTTGCCTCAGCCTCCCACGTAACTGGGACCACAGGCGCCCACCTCAGCGCCTAGCTATTTTTTTGTTGCATTTGTAATTATTGCTTAGCTGGCCTGGGCTGAGTTCCAACCCACCAGCCTTCGTGCATGTGGCTGGTGCCGTAACCACTATGCTATGGACACTGAGCCTCATTCCACATTTATTAACTACTTTGTGCCACGTACTCTTGCAACAAGCAGGGTTATATTTATCAGCACAGATTGTCACTTTCCTCATAGAGTTTAGAACTTAGTGGTAGAAGCAGCATTAATTAAATAATTACTAAGCATATAAATGATAAGGGGAATGAATTATGTACTGTATTTAATGGAGTGAAGGAAAAGTAATGTTATGAAAACACATAAGAGGAAACTGGTTTAATTTGGAGAATTAGGAAAGACTTTCCTGAGTAATTGAGAATTGAGTTCAGATTTGAAAGCTAAGTAGGAGACCAGGTAAAGGGGAAAGAGTGTTTCAGGCAAGAACCTTAGGCAGGAGAGCCATTTGATACATTCAAGACCTGAAAGAATGCTGGTGTATGGCTGGAACACAGACAGCAAACAAATGAATGGAGGGAATGAGTGGAATAGAGGAAGCTGTAGAATTGAGCAGAGGCTACATGCATTTTTGTTTGTTTGTTTTTGAGACTCACTCTTGTCTCCCAGACTAGAGTGCTGTGGTGTCATCATAGCTTGCTGTAAACTCAGACTCTTAAGTTCAAGCCTCCCCAGAAGCTGGGACAACAGGTGTGTGCCACAGTGCCCACCTTATATTCCTACCTGAGTCTCCCAGAGTGCTAGGATTATAGGGTGAGCCACTGCACCTGGCCTATACCAACAGTTAATGTCAACAAAGTCCTGAGAGAAATTAGTGTCTCCCTGGAACACTTACCCAGCCAATGATAATTGTTCTAGTACAAAGGCAGAAGGCATATATTCTCACATGTGAAAAAGCCAAAGAAGTTCAAGACCCATTGGAAAAAATTGCTTAACAGCAAATTCAAGCCAATTAAGCATTTAGGAATGGGTGGTGCCTGTGGCTCAGTGGGTAAGGCGCCGGCCCCATATACCGAGGG
>NW_003852445.1:10542010-10543207 GCF_000181295.1 Otolemur garnettii
AAAAAAAAAAAAAGAATTTAGGAATGGAAAATCTTGGTGAGCATTGAATTTACTTACATATAGAACTAATACACACACACACACATATACACACACATACTTGTGAGATAGAGCCTCAATCTGTCACCCTGGGTAAAGTGCCATGGAATCACAGCTCACAGCAACCTCCAACTCCTGGGCTTAAGTGATTCTCTTGCCTCAGCCTCCCAAGTAGCTGGGACTACAGGTGCACACCACAACACCAGCTATTTTTTGGTTGTGGTTGTCATTGTTGTTTGGCAGGCCCACGCTGGATTTGAACCTGCCAGCTCTGGTGTATGTGGCTGGCGCCTTAGCTGCTTGAGCTACAGGCACCACGCCAGTATAGAACTGATATTAAACAGCCATAGGAATTTTGGTTACAGAACTCAGTGTGAATATTGTCAACCTAAACAAAATAAAAATACTATAGCAAAATAACGGAGTTGGAGAAAGGGACAGTTGAAGGAAGGGTGAGAATAATGTTCTCCAATCAATAGAAACTGCCTTTTATTTTTAAAAAAGCATAATGATTATGACTGCTTCATGTTTTATACTTTTGCTTCTCTAGGGGTATCTCCTATGAAGAAATACTTGAAGTTCAGAAATTCCCTCAGCCTAATTTTCTTTTACTATTTTGAAGTATAGTTGAATTTAAAGCTATTAAAAATGGGCCATATATATAGCATGGTCATCTATTTAAATTTTTTTTTCTGTGTTTGTCTTTTTATCATATAAGTACATGTAAAGGTATCTATAATGCTTACTTAGTATTTTACTAATAACTTTGGTTAATTTTAGATTTGGAGTGATTTTTTAAAACTTTGATCTTTGTACATTTCTATAGTGTTTGAGTTCTTTATAAAAATGGAGAGTTTTGTTGTAAATGTAAACAAAGTACAGCAAGATGTCAATAGTGGCTAACTCTGGGTAGCAGGAAGTATGTGTGTGATTGGAAATTTTTTTCCTTTCCCTTCTCCTTCCAGTTCTTTCTTTCTTTTTATAATTAAAAATACTTCTCTTCTTTGGATAGAGCCTGTAGCTCAGTGGGTAGGGCGCCAGCCCCATATACCGAGGGTGGAGGGTTCAAACCTGGCCCTGGCCAAACTGCAACAAAAAATAGCCAGGCATTGTGGCGGGTGCCTATAGTCCCAGGTACTTGGGAGGCTGAGGCAAGAG
>NW_003852445.1:10543227-10544605 GCF_000181295.1 Otolemur garnettii
CTGCAACAAAAAATAGCCGGGCATTGTGGCGGGGGGCTATAGTCCCAGGTACTTGGGAGGCTGAGGCAAGAGAATCGCCTAAGCCCAGGAGTTGGAGGTTGCTGTGAGCTGTGACGCCATGGTACTCTACTGAGGGCAATAAAGTGAGGGCAATAAAAATAAATAAATAAAAATACTTCTCTTCATTTAAAAATTTAAAATAAAAACAAAGAAAGCAAAAATATATGGCTGTTTCAGAGTAGATCAAGCCAGGTAGGTAAAAGTTGCTCTGGTTTGTAATAAGCCATATGACATGGGAACTTACCCAAACCTGAAAAGTGACTTCTTAGGAGTTGGCAATTGACAGTTCAGTTGTGGAAAAGATAATGTGCATAAAGATAATAAAATGTCTATGTATTTTTTTTTATTTTATTACTGGGGATTCATTGAGGGTACAAAGAAACAGGTTACATTGATTATATTTAATAGGTATTGTCTCTCTTATATTTGTGTCCCACCCCCAAAAGATGTGTCACACACTGTGACCGCCAGCCCACTCCCTCCTTCCCTTTCTTTGCTAGCCCCTTCCCCCATCACCCACCATGTGTGTACTAGTTCATTAATTGTCCTCATATCAGAATTGAGTACATTTTGTGATGCTTTACTAAGAATAATGTGTTTCACTTCCATCTAGGTTAATACAAAAGATGTAAAGTCTCCATTTTTTTTTTTTGAGACAGTCTCAAGGTATTGCCCTAGGTTCTACCTAGCTCACAGCAACCTCCAACTATTGGGCTCAAGCGATCCTCTTGCCTCAGTTTTTCTATTTTTAGTAGAGACAGGGGCTCATGTTTTTTGCTAAGGCTTGTCTTGAACTTGTGAGCTTGAACTATCCACCCTCCTCAGACACCCAGAGTGCTAGTATTACAGGCATGAGCTACCGTGCCTGGCCAAGTCTCCATCCTTTTTAAATGGCTGAATAGTATTCCAAGGTATACATACACCCCAGCTTATTAATCGATTCCTAGGTTTGTGGGTGGTTAGACTATTTCCACATTTGCCAATTATAAATTGAGCTGTGATAAACAGTTTAGTGCAAGTGTCCTTATGGTAAAAAGGATTTTTTTCCTTTTGGGTAGATGTTCAGTAATGGGATTGCAGGATCAAATGGGAGGTGTAGTTTGAGTTCTTTGAGGTTTCTCCATACTTTCTTCTAAAAAGGTTGTATTAGTTTGCAGTCCCACCAGCAATGTAAAAGTGTTCCCTTCTTTCCACATCTGCACCAGCATCTGCAGTTTTGAGATTTTGTGATGTGGGCTATTCTTGCTGGGGCTAGATGATATCTCAGGGTGGTATTGATTTGCATTTCTTTTTCCTTTTTTTTTTTTTTTTTTTTTTT
>NW_003852445.1:10546822-10548166 GCF_000181295.1 Otolemur garnettii
CAGGCTTGAAACCACCAGCCTTGGTGCATGTGGCTGGCGCCCTACTCACTGAGCTATGGGCACCTGGCCAAAAATATGGACATTTTAACAATGTTGATTTTTCCCAGCCAATTAGCATGGTATGTTCTTCCATTTGTTAATATCTTCTGCAATTTCTTTTTGTAGGGTTTCACAATTTTCTTTTTAGAGGTCTTTCACCTCTTTTGTTAGGTATATTCCTAGGTATTTCATTTTCTTTGAAGCTACTATGAAGGGGATTATGTCCTTAATTAGCTTCTCATCTTGGCTTCTGTTGGCATATACAAAGGCTACTGATTTGTGGACATTGATTTTATATCCTGAGACATTACTGTTTTTTTTGTTGTTGTTGTTGTTTTTTCCTGAGACAAAGTCTCACTATGTTGCCCTCGGTAGAGTACTGTAGCATCACAGTTCACAGCAACCTCCAACTCTTGGGCTTAAGTGAGTTTCTTGCCTCAGCCTTCCAAGTAGCTGGGATTATAGGCACCTACCACAATGCCCAACTGTTTTGTTATTGTTGTAGTTGTCATTGTTGCTTTAGCTGGCCCAGGCCAGGTTCCAACCCACCAGCCTCTATGTATGTGGCTGGCACAGTAACTACTGTGCTACGGGTGCCAAGCCTGTATTTTTTTTTTTTTTTAATATGGCATGCTTCACGAATTTGCATGTCATCCTTGCGCAGGGGCCATGGTAATCTGTATTTTTCCAATTTTAGTGTATGTGCTTCCAAAGCAAGCATGATTACTGTATTTTTTGATCACTTCCAGGAGTCTTGTGGTTGAGTCTTTGGGGTTCTCTAAGTATAAGATCATATCATCAGCAGGGAGGGAGCATTTGACCGCCTATGCTCCCATTTAGATGCCCTTTATTTCCTTCTCTTGCCTGATTGTATTGGCTAGAACTTCCAGCACTATGTTGAATAGTAGTGATGATAGAGGACGACCTTGTCTGTTCCAGTTCTAAGGGAAAAAACTTTCAGTTTTACTTCATTTGGTAAAATATTAGCTGTGGGTTTGTTGTAGATGGCTCTGATTAGTTTAAGAAGTGTGCCACCTATGCCTGAAGGATGGATGGATCCTTAGAAAAGGATGTTGGATTTTATCAAATGGCTTTTTCTGTATCTATTGAGAGGATCATACGGTCATTGTTTTTGCTTCTGTTAATATGGTGGTGCCTGTGGCTCAAGTGGCTAAGGTGCCAGCCACATACACCTGAGCTGGTGGGTTTGAATCCAGCCTGGCCCGCCAAACAACAATGATGGCTGCAACCAAAAAAATAGCCGGGCATTGTGGCGGGCGCCTGTAGTCCCAACTACTTGGGAGG
>NW_003852445.1:10550237-10553445 GCF_000181295.1 Otolemur garnettii
CACAGGCGCCAAGCCATAGTTTCATGTCTTAAGTTTAAATCTTTAATCCAGTGAGAGTCAGTCTTAGTTAGTGGTGAAAGGTGTGGATCCAGTTTCAGTCTTCTGCAGGTCACCAGTCAGTTCGCCCAGCACCATTTGTTAAATAGGGAATCTTTTCCCCACTCAGTGTTTTTAATTGGCTTATCAAAGATCTGGTAATGGTAAGTAGCTGGGTTCATATCTTGGTTCTCTATTCTGTTCCATACATCTACCTCTCTGTTTTTATGCCAGTACCATGCTGTTTTGATCACTATGGATTTATAATATAGTCTGATGTCTGGTAGCATGATTCCTCCTGCTTTGGTTTTATTTCTGAGTAACATGTTGGCTATTTGAGGTTTTTTTCTGATTCCATATAAAATGAAGTATTAATTTTTTCAAGATCTTTAAAGTATGACAATGGAACTATAATAGGGATTGCATTAAAATTATATATTGCTTTGAGTAGTATGGACATTTTAACAATGTTAATTCTTCCCAGCCATGAGCATGGTATGTTTTTCCATTTGATAACATTTTCAGCTATTTCTTTTCTTAGAGTTTCATAGTTCTCTTTATAGAGGTCTTTAACGTCCTTAGTTAAGTAAACTCCCAAATATTTCATCTTCTTTGTTACTACTGTAAATGGAATAGAGTTCTTGACTATTTTTTCAGCTTGATTGTTGTTGGTATATATAAAGGCTACCGATTTATGAGCGTTGATTTTGTAACCTGAGACGCTGCTGTATTCCTTGATGACTTCTAAGAGTTTTGCAGTAGAATCCCTGGTATTTTCCAGGTATACGATCATATCATCTGCAAAGAGTGAAAGTTTAATCTCTTCTGATCCTATATGGATTCCCTTGATTGCCTTTTCTTCCCTAATTGCGATGGCTAGAACTTCCATTACAATGTTAAAGAGCAGTGGTGATGATGAGCAACCTTGTCTGGTTCCTGATCTGAGTGGAAATGATTTCAATTTAACTCCATTCAGTTCGATATTGGCTGTGGGTTTGCTGTAGATGGCCTCTATCAATTTGAGAAATGTCCCTTCTATGCCAATTTTCTTAAGTGTTCTGAGCATGAAGGGATGCTGGATATTATCAAAAGTTTTTTCTGCATCAGTTGAGAGAATCATTTGGTTTTTGTTTTTTAATGTGTTTATGTGATGAATTACATTTGTAGATTTACGTATGTTGAACCATCCTTGAGATCCTGGGATGAACCCCACTTGGTCTTGGTGTATAGTTGTTTGATGTGTTGCTGGATTCTGTTAGGATCTTGTTGAATATTTTTGCATCAATATTCATTAGTAATATTAGTCTGTAATTTTCTTTCTTTGTTGTGTCTTTTCCTGGTTTGGGAATCAAGGTGATGTTTGCTTCATTAAATGTGTTGGGTAGTATTCCATCTTTTTCTATATTTTGGAAAAGGTTAAGTAGTATAGGTACTAGTTCCTCTTTAAAGGTTTGGTAGAATTCTGAGGTGAAGCCTTCTGGTCCCGGGCTTTTCTTTTTAGGGAGATTTTGTATAGTTGATGCTATTTCAGAACTTGATATAGGCCTGTTCAACATTTCCACTTTCTTCTGGCTAAGTCTTGGAGGGTGGCGTGCTTCCAAGTATTGGTCAATTTCCTTCAGATTTTCATATTTCTGAGAATAAAGTTTCTTGTAATATTCATTAAAGATTTTTTGAATTTCTGAGGGGTCTGTTGTTATTTCGTCTTTATCATTTCTGGTTGACGACATTAGAGATTTTACTCCTATTTTCCTTGGTTAGGTTGGAGAAAGGTTTCTCTATCTTATTGACCTTTTCACAAAAACAACTTTTTGATTTATTGATCTGTTGTATAATCCTTTTGTTTTCAATTTCATTTAATTCTGCTCTAATTTTGGTTATTTCTTTTCTTCTGCTGGGTTTTGTTTGGATTGGAGTGTTCTTTCTTTTCCAGTTGCTTGAGATGTCCCATTAAGTTAACTTCCTCTCTTTCCATTTTCTTGAGGAAGGCTTGCAGTGCTATAAATTTCTCTCTTAGGACTGCCTTTGCAGTATCTTAGAGGTTCTGGTAACTCATATTTTCATTATCTTTTTGTTCCAAAAATTTAGTAATTTCTTTCTTGATCTCATCTCTGACCCACCTATCATTCAACATAAGGTTATTTAGCTTCCATGTTTTTGTATGAGTATGCAGATTCCTGTTGTTACTGACTTCAACTTTTATTCCATGATGGTCTGAGAAGATGCAAGGAATAATTTCTATTCTTTATAATTTGCTGAGGTTAGACTTGTGGCCTAAGAAGTGGTTGATTTTAGAATACGTTCCATGGGCCGATGAGAAAAATGTGTATTCAGTTTTGTTAGGATGAAATGTTCTGTAGATGTCTGTTAAATCCAAATGCTCAATGATTAAGTTTAAATCTAAAATTTCTTTGCTAAGCTTCTTGTTAGAGGATCTATCCAACATTGCCAAAGGAGTATTAAAATCTCCAACTATGATGGAGCTGGGAGAAATCAAGTTGGTCATGTCAGTTAGAGTATCTCTTATAAATTGAGGTGCATTCTGGTTGGGTGCATAAATATTGATGATTGAAATCTCATTGTATTGAGTATTACCCTTAACAAATATAAAGTGTCCATTTTTATCCTTGCTTACTTTTGTTGCTTTAAAGCCTATTGTATCTGCAAATAAAATTGTAACACCTGCTTTTTCTGCTTTCCATTTTCCTGGAATATAGGTGACCATCCCTTTACCCTAAGTCTATATTTGTCTTTTAAGGTAAGATGAGATTCTTCTATGCAGCAGATATCCAGCCTGAGTTTTTGTATCCAGTCAGCCAGGTTGTGTCTCTTTGGAGGACAATTTAAGCCATTCACATTGATTGAGAATATTGATAAGGTTGGTATAATTTTGGGTATCGAGTTTTTCGGAAGTCCAGTGGACATCTTTAATCCTTTCAGCACTGTGGAAGTTGGAAACTGATCACAATTTTCTGTGTGAGTTTGCTTATGTGGTAGAGGATTGTGCTAATCATTATGGAGGATAGGGCTGAGAATATCCTGGAGGGCTGGTTTAGTTATGGCAAATTTCTTCAACGTGTGAATGTCATTAAAGTATTTAATTTCTCCATCATAAATGAAACTCAGTTTAGCTGGATACAGGATCCTGGGTTGAAAGTTATTTTGTTTTAGG
>NW_003852445.1:10554453-10555789 GCF_000181295.1 Otolemur garnettii
ACAGGCACCCGCCACAACACCTGGCTATTTTTTTTGGTTGTAGCCATTATTGTTGTTTGGTGGGTCTGGGCTGGATTCGAACCCGCCACTTTAGGTGTATGTGGCTGGTGCCTTAGCCGCTTGAGCCACAGGTGCCGAGCCCAAATCATTGAATTCTTGAGACAGCTTTTGAATAGTTTGAAATTCTAAATCCCTCCTTTCCTCCATTCTATTAATCTTATTTGCTATCCAGATTCTGACCTGGATTTCTGTCATCTCAGCCATCTGTTTATGGGTGGGATCTTTAATTGCTTTGGCCCCATCCTTCCTTGGGGGACTTGGTCTACTCTGGTTATTGTGGTTACCAGAGTTTTCCTGCTGATTCTGCCCCATGGTGAATTTGCACTGTTTGGAGACCATCCCCAAACTGTTCAGCCTGTGGCTGCCACTGGAGAAGATGCCAGCTTCCTCTGATTGCCTGGAGAGAGAGGGCATGTCTGTCTGGCAAAGCCTCAGGGTTGTGAGCCTTATTGTTCTAGCTGCTGGGGATGCTGCTCTTCACCTCGGGGTACTGCCATGCCTGTGTGGTTCCCTCTCAACTGACCATCCTCTCACAGTTCTCAGGTCTCCAGGCCTGGGGTGCCAGTAATGCATGGGTCAATCGGTCCTGGGGCGTTTTCCTTCTAGTGGTGGCTATGGGGCAGCAGCCCTGCGGGGGATGCCGGGGTGGATTAGTCCTCAGGGTGTCCCCCTAGGGTGCCCGGGGGTGGTGGCCGAGCTGCAGCAGCCATGCAGGTCAAACATTCCTCTGCGTGCCTTGCTCAGGTGTCTGGGTGCAGCGGTAGCTGCGCAGGGGACACGGAGGTCACAGTCCTTGGCATGCCCGCTTGGATGCCAGGGTGGTGGCCGATCGGCAGCTGCTCAGGGAACACACAGCTCAAGCAGTTCTTTGGCTGCAGGGCTGGACAGGGTGCTTGGTCCCACAGGGGTGTGGGGACGCTATTCTTGGGCCTCCTCTCACTGTCTGTGCAGGCAAGGGGGAAAGGGTGGACTGGGAATTCAAAATGGCAGTGAAACATTAGTTCCACTTTTCTGCCTGCCGAGAGAGTGTTCAGAGTCTCAGCAGGGTCCCTTTAGGGGAGTAGACCCCTCTTTCTGTAGCTCTCACACATGGAGTGAGACAGTAAGTCCTCAGTTCACCACTCGCCTGTAGGAAACTCACAGGAGCAGACAAAGAGAAAAAAACACAACTTTCTTGGGGGAGGGACAGACACCCTTCCTTTGGGATGTATTATATACCTGTAGATTGCTTACTAGGAGTTGTAACTTGCCTCAGCAGAATTGTCCTGCAGATATC
>NW_003852445.1:10556042-10558027 GCF_000181295.1 Otolemur garnettii
GGCTGGGGATTCGAACCCGCCACCTTAGGTGTATGTGGCTGGCGCCTTAGCCGCTTGAGCCACAGGCGCTGAGCCCACTCTTCTCTCTTGGCTGGGCTCCTAGTCTTCAACTTCATTGGGTATTTTCTGGACTTTATCCTTCCCTCTGGACTGGAGCTTCTGTTGGAGGCTGGTACCTGTCGGCCATCTTGCCCTTCCCAGCCTGGTTTTTTTTTTTTTTGAGACAAGAGTCTCAAGCTGTTGCCCTGGATAGAGTTCTGTGGCATCACAACTCACAGCAACCTCCAACTCCTGGACTTAAGTGCTTCTCTTACCTCAGCTTCCCAAGTAGTTACCTGCCACAACGCCTGGCTATTTTTTGGTTGTAGTTGTCATTGTTTGGCAGGCCCAGGCTGAATTGGAATCCACCAGTTGCAGTGTATGTGACTGGAGCCCTAGCCACTGAGCTACAGGTGCTGAGCCTGTTGGGAGATTTTTTTTTATTGTTTGTTTGATCTCAGTGCTTGAAATTGGTCTATTTGAGGGATCTATTTCTTCCTGGCTGAGTTTAAGGAGAGAGTGTGATTCCAAATATTGATCCATTTCCTTCACATTGTCAAATTTCTGGGCATAGAGTTTCTTGTAGTATTCAGAGATAATCTCTTGTATCTCTGTGACATCTGTTGTTATTTCCCCTTTATCATTTGTGATTGAGGTTACTAGAGATTTTACTTTTCTGTTTCTAGGTAGTCTGGCCAAAGGTTTATCTATTTCATTTATTTTTTCAAAAAACCAACTAATCGTTTTGTTAATTTTCTAAGTGATTCTTTTGTTTTTAATTTCATTAATCTATGATTTAATTTTGGATTTTTTTCTTCTGGATTTAGGCTTAGATTGTTCTTTTTCCTATTCCATAAGATGGTTTATGAGTTTGTTGATGTGCTCTCTTTCGGTTTTTTGGATGTAGACATCTAAAGTGATACATTTTCCTCTCAGGACTGCTTTTGCAGTATCCCACAGGTTTTGGTAGCTTCTGTCTTCATTGTTCTTTTGCTCAGGGAAGTTGATGATTTCCTCTTTTATCTCTTCCTGAACCCAATTATCACTCAGCAGACGACTGTTTAATTTCCATGCTTTTATGTGAGGTTGAGCATTTTTGTTGGAGTTGTATTCCACCTTTAGTGCCTTGTGTTCTGAGAAGATATAAGGTAAAATTTCAGTTCTTGTGATTTTATTGAAGTTTGATTTGTGTCCTAGGATATGATCTATTTTGGAGAATGTTTCCTGGACTGATGAGAAGAACATACATTTTTTAGCTTTGGAATGGAGTGTTCTATATATGTCTATTAAGCACATTTGTTCTAGGGCCATAATTAAGTCTCTTGTATCTTTGTTTAGTTTCTGTTTAGAGGATCTGTCTAGCTCTGTAAGAGGAGTGCTAAAGTCCCATGTTATTATGTTGTTATGGATATCATATTGCCCAGATTGATTAAGATCTGTTTCAAGAATCTGGGAGCATTAAAGTTGAATGCATAAATATTTAGAATTGAAATGTCTTCTTGTTGTATTGTTCCCTTGACCAATATAAGCGGCTGTGTTTGTCTTTTTTTTTTTCTTTTGAGACAGAGCCTCAAGCTATCGCCTTGGGTAGAGTGTTGTGGCATCATAGCTCACAGCAACCTCCAACTCCTGGGCATAAGCGATTCTCTTGCTTTAGCCTCCCAAGTAGCTGGGACTACAGGTGGCCACAATGCCCGGCCATTTTTTGGTTTTAGTTGTTATGTTGTTTGGCAGGCCCGGGCTGGGTTCGAACCTGTCAGCTCTTGTGTATGTGACTGGCACCTTAGCTGCTTGAGCTGTAGGTGTCACCTGTGTTTGTCTTTTTTTACTTTAGTTGCTTTAAATTTACTTTTGGGTTTGAACCCACCACCTCCGGCATATGGGGCCGGCGCCCTACTCCTTTGAACCACAGGTGCTGCCCTTGTTTGTTTTTTCTTTTTTTTTTT
>NW_003852445.1:10558155-10571955 GCF_000181295.1 Otolemur garnettii
CCTGCCACAACACCTGGCTATTTTGTTGTAGTTTGGCCAGGGCTGGGTTCGAACCCGCCACCCTCAGTATATGGGGCCAGTGCCCTACCTACTGAGCCACAGGCACCGCCCACAGTTTTGTGGGCAGTTTGGCCAGGGCTGGATTTGAACACACCACCCTCATCATATGGGGCCAGCACCCTACCCAGTGAGCCATAGGCACCGCCCTACTTGCTCTTTTCAAGTAAAGTATTCAATAGTGATGGATATGGTTAGGCTATTTGGGATTGGTTTGCATTTCTATGGTGTATTTAGAAGGTAGAATACTTTTAAAACTATTATTTTATGCCATGACCTTTTGAGAATGATATGTTAATGTTAATATAGATGCCTACTTAAGGAAGCAAAGTGATAATGGTATTGATACTGGATTTTTTTGAAACAGAGTCTCACTATGTCACCCTTGGTATAGTGCCATGCTGTCAAAGCTCACAGCAGCCTCAAACTCTTGGGCTTAGCGATTCTCTTGTCTCAGCTACCCGAGTAGCTGGGTCTACAGGTGCCCGCCACAATGCCCAGCTATGTTTTGGTTGTAGTTGTCATTGTTGTTTTAGCAGGCCAGGGCCTGCTTCAAATTGGCCAGCCACAGTGTACATGGCTAGTGCCCTAGCTGCTGAGGTACAGGCGCCAAGCCATGTTTTAGAAAGTAATATGCCATGTGTGAAATAAAGAGCACAGTTGGCTCACACCACAATCCTAGCTCTCTGGGAGGCTGAAGTGAGAGGATCCTTTGAGCTCAGGAGTTTGAGACCAGCCTAAACAAGAACGAGACCCGTGTCTCTACTAAAATTAGAAAAATTTAGCTGCCTGTACATGGTAGCACTCTTGCTACTTGGGAGGCTGAGGCAAGAGGATCTCTTGAGCCCTAGAGTTTGAGGTTGATGTGAGCTAGGCTGACACCATGACACTCTAGCCTGGGTGACAGTGAGACACTGTCTCCAAGAAAAAAAGAGTAGATTTCACATTTCCATGATCTGAAGTCATATTGAGCAGTGGTTTATGAACTAGTTTGCTGTTATAAAAAGCTGTACATTGTTAGAAGTTAATGTGACTTTGTATTGTTGGACTGAAAATTAGAAAAAAGGTATGTTAGTGACAGTATAAAGTTTCTAGTTGTGATTTTCTGAATGGGAGAGTGGGTTTAATTATATAGACTAAGAAAAGACAATGCAATTCCGATGTAAATAATTTAGTGACATAATAAAACAAATGTTATTCGTTTTCATTAGTTTTTTGTCTCTGTCCCCACCCCCAACTCTTTTTCAGACCCAGCAACCTAAAGAAGATGCAGTTTATGTTTTTCAGCCCCATAGTCAGCCAGTGAGCTGTCTTTACTTCTCACCTGCCAATCCAGCCCACCTATTGTCACTGAGCTATGATGGCACATTACGCTGTGGGGATTTTTCCAGGGGCATTTTTGAAGAGGTAAATATTAATGTGTTTACATTCCAAACTCAGATGATAATCTGGATTCTTTATGAAATGTCACATGAATGATTATTATACCAGTCCAGTGATATAGCATAGGGACTTTTTTTAATAATTATTTTTTATTAAATCATAACTTTGTGTATTGAGGCATTGGGGTTCAAGGTATTGCTTCAGTATACAATGTGAAATATTTACATTGAACCAAGTAACACATCCATCACAATTATACTCATTTCTTAATAGTTTTTGAAATGTACCATTGCATCATGCACATTAGGTGGGGTCCCCTGAATACCTTCTTTTCTCCCAAATACCCTCTTCCCACCCCTCTCTCCTCTTCCCTTCTACTTTATGGACTATAGTTATGTTTTGCCATTTGTATGATTGTGGAGGTGGTTATATATTGATTTCGTATAGTAGTGAGTACATTGGATACTTTTTTTTTTCCATTCTTGGGATACTTTACTTAGAATATGTTCCATCTCCATCCAGGTAAACATAAAAGATCTGAAGTCTCCATCTTTTTTATGGCTGCATAGTATTTTATGGTGTACATATACCATAATTTGTTAATCCATTCATGGGTTAGTGGGCACTTGGGCTGTTTCCATGTCTTGGCTATTATAAACATTCTGGTGCAGATGTCTTTGTTGTAAAATAATTTTTGATTGTCTGGGTATATACCTAGTAGAGGAATTGCAGGATCAAATGGTAGGTCTACTTTTAGTTCCTTGAGTGTTCTCCAAACTTCTTTCCAAAAAGGCTGTATTAGCTTGCATTCCCACCAGCAGTGTAGAAATGTTCCCTTCTCTCTGCATCCATGCCATCATCTGTAGTTTTGGGATTTTGTGATGTGAGCTAATCTTACTGGAGTTAGATGATATCTCAAAGTGGTTTTGATTTGCATTTCTCTTCTGATTAAGGATGATGAGCATTTTTTCATATGTTTGTAGGCCATGTGCCTGTCTTCATCAGAGAAGTTTCTGTTCAAGTCTCTTGCCCACATAGAAATGGGGTTATTCCCAGGAGTTGGAGGTTGCTGTGAGCTGTGATGCCATGGCACTCTACCCAGGAGGACAGCTTGAGGCTTCAATCTCAAAAAAAAAAAAAAAAAGGGTTATTTATTCTTATTGATTAGTTTGAGTTCCCTGTAGATTCTAGTTCTCAGACCTTTGTCAGAAGCATAACCTGCAAAAATCTTCTCCCATTCTGAAGGTTGTCTGTTTGCTTTACTTACTGTGCTCTTGGCTGTGCAAAAGCTTTTTAGTTTGATCAGATCCCAGTAATGTATTTTTTGTGTTGCTTCAATTGCTCCTCCTCATAAAATATTCTCCCAGGCCAATTTCTTCAAGTGTTTTCCCTGCACTCTCTTCTAGTATTTTTATAGCTTCATGTCTTAAGTTTAAATCTTTTATCCAGAGAGAATCAATTTTTGTTAATGGTGAAAGGTGGGGGTCCAGTTTCAGACTTATTAGAATTTTTTTTTTTGGCTGGGGCTGGGTTTGAACCCGCCACCTCCGGCATATGGGGCTGGCACCCTACTCCTTTGAGCAACAGGTGCTGCCCCCAGTTTCAGTCTTCTACAGGTCGCCAGCCAGTTCACCCAGCACCATTTGTTAAATAGGGAGTCTCCCCCACTGAATATTTTTGATAGGCTTGTCGAAGATCAAATGATGATAAGTAGCTGGATTCATCTCTTGGTTTTCTATTCTGTTCCATAAATCTACCGCTCTGTTTTAGTGCCAGTACCATGCTGTTGCATAGGGACTTTTAGAACTATATTGCTATCTAAGTTCAAATCCCAGACCATTTTTAAATAGTTGTGTGACCTTGAGTAGTTACTTACTTAACCTCTTTGTGCCTCACTTTCCTTCGTTGTGAAATGAGATAGTAATGTTAGACAGTTAGCTAGATATGAGGGTGGATGATGGATATGGTTAGGCCTTTTGGGATTGGTTTGGGTCAGGCTGACCTAGGTTGTTATGAGAATGAGGCTGATAAAGATCTTGTAGGTAGGTTGTTTTCAAGACCTTGCAGGTGGGTTGTTTTGAGAACACAGTTAATTGAGACCCTTGGAGGTGTCTGAGGAAGAGCTGATACTCCTCAAAATTGTATATAAAACACCAAGCTGCACTTTCCTCAGGGCCTGCAGTCACTAGGACGGGGTCTGGTTGCTGTGCAAGTTGTTAATAAACCTTTGTCTTGCTAAAACTTTACTTGCTCTTTTCAATTATTCTGACTGCCTTGAGCCACCATGCAGCTCTAACAGTAACAGTATCTATTTTATAGGATTGTCATGAGGATTACATGAGTTAATCCAGATAAAATACTTAGTGCCTGATACATAGTAAATGTTTGCTCTTATTAATTTTTCTTTTTGCAAAAACTTAAAATAACACATACTTCTATTTTTAGGCTTAAAACTTATACATCTTTATTCAGAAAAAAAATTGGAATATTATACTTTTTTTCATCTTTCCTGACCTTTGCAGATTTGAATTTTGTAGGGATGTGTCTTATGCATAACAAAAAAGACAATAGAGCAATTCATTACATAATGGTACTATATTATGTTTACCTAAAACTTTTGGTTTGTAGGCTACACAAAAGGCTACACAATTTGGTTTTCTGTTGTCTTCTAGCTAACTTTTTTTTTTTTCTTTTTGCAGTTTTTGGCCTGGGCTGGGTTTGAACCCACCATGTCAGGCATATGGGGCCCGTGCCCTACTCCTCTGAGCCACAGGCGCTGCCCCATCTTCTAGCTAACATTTATTATGTTTTATATGTCATATGTATCTCATGGTAAAGAAGTTAGCTTAGCTGTTTTTCTCTGGTGAAGTTAGAATGAACAACTGCCATTGTACATCATCATAATTGCACAATGGCAAGAAAGGAACACCCAGAGGAAGGACCTTAGGCTAAGTTTATTTGCATTTTTTTTGAGACAGAATCTTACTCTGTTGCCCTTGCTAGAGCACTATGGCGTCATAGCTCACAGCAACCTCAAACTCTTGGGCTTAAGTAATCTTCTTGCCTCAGCCTCCTAAGTAGCTGAGACTACAGTTGTCTGCCACAACTCCGGGCTATTTTTTTTTAAGAGACAGGGTGTTGCTCTTGCTCAGGCTGGTCTTGAACTCTTGAGCTCAAGTGATCCACCTGCCTTGGCCTTCCACAATGCTAGGATTATAGGTGTTGAGGCTACATGCCTGGCTAGCCAAGTTTATTTGTAACCATCTTTTGAGGTTAAGGTCTTTCCTGGTCTAACCCATGCAAATCTGATTAAGTGTAAGTTTGTTTAAGAATAGTTGAAAGATCTTGGGGACTTATGTTCCTGACCAACCCATTCTATCTACCACTCTGTGGTCACTCTACCTAGATCACCAGACCATCTCTGTTGGCCAGGCTAAAGTGCTGTAGTGTCAGCCTAGCCCCCAGCTATCTTAAACTCTTGGGTTCAAATGATCTTCATATCTCAGCCTGCTGAGTAGCCAGGGTTATAGGTGCCTGCCACAACACTTGGAATTTTTTCTGTTTTTAGTAGAGCCGGGCATCTTGCTCTTGGCTCAGGCTGGTTTAAAACTCCTGAGCTGAAGGGATCCTCCTTCCTCTGTCTCCCAGAATGATAGGATTACAGGCATGAGCTACCACATCTGACCCTATGAGATTTTTCTTTTTTCTTTAGAAAAATGGTTCTCTTGGGTGGCGCCTGTGGCTCAGTGAGTAGGGCCCTGGCCCCATATTCCAAGGGTGGTGTGTTTGAACCCCGCCCTGGCCAAACTGCAACAAAAAAAATAGCCAGGCATTGTGGTCAGTTCCTGTAGTCCCAGCTACTTGGGATGCTGAGGCAAGAGAATCGCCTAAGCCCAAGAGTTGGAAGTTGCTGTGAGCTGTGATGTCAAACGGCACTTTACTGAGGGTGACAAAGTGAGACTCTGTCTATAAAAAAATAAAGAAAAGAAAAAAGGTTCTCGCTCTGTCATCTAGGCTGGAGTGTAGTGGTGCAGTCATAGCTTACTACAACCTCCTAGTCTCCCAAAATGCTAATATTATAGGTGTAAACACAATGCCCAGCTTCCTTGGAGATGTTGTCATCAGTTTGATTTCTGGTGGGGAAGGCCAGAGCCTTCCAAAGATCTGAGGAATCCTCATTATATTGGATACTCCAGCTTGTGTTTGGGTCTACTACTTAAATATCTATTCTATACTACTGAATGTTTACAACAAACATATTGTTTAAGATGAGCTTTCAGATTTGCTTAACTATATCAGATTAGCTCAGCAATAGAATTCTTATGAATTGAAATTTTTTTTTTGAGACAGGGTTTCTCTATATTGCCCAAGCTGGTCTATTGAGTTGTGAGTGTTCTTTACCTATTTTGTTTAAAGTCAAGTTTATTAAAGTATAAATTACATTAAAATTTATCTTTTTAGGTAAAAATTCTAATTCTATGAGTTTTGGTTAATTGTTTACACCTGTGTAACCACCATCAATCAAGACAAAATCTCTGTCTTCCCCCCAGATGACCTTTGTACTCATTCTTCTCTCCCTGGCAACCATTGATGAGGTTACCGTCCCTATAATTTTGCCTTTTCCAGAAAGTCAAACAAATGGAATTATATGATATGTAGCTTTTTGTTTGGCTTCTTTCATCTAGCACAATGCTTTTAAAATTCATTCATGTTGTTAGAGTAATTTGTTCCTGATACTACTGATTGAACAGTTACCATGTGCTAGGCATTATCCTAAGTGTGTTTTATATTTATATTATTAATGTTATCTCATTTAATAGACAGGTTTATTGGGTTGCTGAAGGATGTAGAAGTCAGAACTAGAGTGCTCTCGGGTTTGTCTGACTTCAAAGCCCTTGCTCTTAATCATTTTAATACAGTGACTGAATACTTTGTTTCATTTGTATGGATTGGGCTTTTGGGGGTGTGGGGAGATTGTGATGCCTTTAGTATATTCATTTATTAATCTTAGTTCATAATAATACTTACTAAAACAAAATCAGCAGTAATTCATGATTCCTCAGTGTGAATTGAAGGCTAGCCATGGTGGCTCATGCCTGTAATCCTAGCCTTCTGGGAGGCCAAGGCAGGTGGATTGCTTGAGCTTAGGAGTTCAAGACCAGCTTGAGCAAGAGTGAGACCCAATCTCTACTAAAAATAGAAAAAAAAAAAACCAACCCTAGTTGGGCACTGTGACTAGTAGCTTCTAGTCCCAGCTACTAGGGAGGCTGAGGCAGCAGGATCATGTGAGCCCGAGTTTGAGGTTGCTAAAAGCTATGACTCCACAGCAATCTACTGAGGGCAACAGAGTGAGACTCTGTCTCAAAAACCCAAAAAAAACAAAAGAATAAGAATTGTGGTCATTCTTTCTTACTTTTTTATTTTCCTCTCTTTTTTTCTCTTTCTCTTACTTTTGATAGAAATATTTATATTTTGTTCTTTATGTGTATGAGTCCTAAACCCAAAGCTATAGTACTAAGGATTGTGCATAATGAAGAAATTATAACAGCATGCTTGTGATAAGATATTTATAGTAAATAGAGTATGAAAGTAAATTTACCCTCTTCCATTCCCTTTCTCCAGAAGTAACCTTGTTGTCCATCTTAAGTATGCTTTAACAAAGTGCACATATACTTACAAGACTGTAAGGATTTTTTTTCTCTCCTTTACACTGATGGAGTCATACTACATACATTGCCTTTTGCAATGTGTTTTTTTCAGTAAAAAGTATATCTTGGACAGTTAGTAATACAAAACTACCTCATTCTTTTCAGGCATTGCCTGATATTTCAAAGTAGAGATGTATCATTTATTTAATCAGCTGTCTGTTGGTAGATATTTAGATCACTTCTTTTTGCTCTTATAATAAGCATTCTTGCAGCAGACATCATTGTATATCTTAGTGAAATTATTGGGTCAAAGTGTATAAGCAGTAAATATTTTGACAGATGTAGACTAATTGTCAAAAATTTTTATTTACTTTTCTACCAGGAGTAGATGAGCATTCAGCCATGTATTTTAGACCTGGTTGGCATAGTTATTAATACTTATATAATTTCAATTTTGTCAAATTTAGTTCAGTTTATCTCCTGGTAAATTTCATAAGGTAGATCTGGAATTGAGGTTTGGGTTGAAGAGATTTGGCATGTAGCCCTGACATGGGTAGATGGCCATTTGATGGTAGACAAGTCTGACATCTGATCAGTGCCTTTGTTTCTGTTTAAAAAAATTTTTACAGGTAGATAGAAGGAATAAATTCTAATGTTTGATAGATGAGTATCATGATTATAGTTAACAATATATTGTATATTTCACACTGGTTTGTAGAGAGGACCTAAAATGTTCCCAACACATAGAAAGGATAAGTTCTTGAGGTAATAGATATCCTAAATGCCCTAATTTTGTTTCCATTTTGTCCTATGCTTCTTATGGGGGTGATGGGAGGATAAATGAGGTTATTTGGCTAAAGTGTTTTGTGACCCTTTTACCAAAGAATTTATGTATAGATTTTCATTAAAAGTAGAATGTTATATGAGCTGATTGTTACTGATATTCTTAGGTGTATAGAAATGAAAGAAGTGCCTTTTCCTCCTTTGACTTCTTGACGGAAGATGCTTCTACTTTAATAGTAGCACATTGGGATGGAAATATGTCATTGGTGGATAGACGGACACCTGGAACTTCTTATGAGAAACTTATTGATTCTTCTTTGACAAAAATAAGAACTATTCATGTACACCCAGTGCATAGACAATTTTTTGTTACTGCAGGATTGAGGTATGTTCTTTATAAAATTTTATGACTTATGCCTTTTAATGTCATGAATACTTGGTTTAGTTTGGTTGTCAAAGACACTTTCTAATTTTCCTTTCTATTCTGATCAGGGTTTTCCTGAGTGACTTTTTTTTTTTTTAATGAGAAATTCCCTTGGATTTAATAAACAGTCAAGATACTGAAAGAAATACACATTTTTGTTTACTTTGGCATTCTATGCATTTATCTTTACTTTTGTGAGAAGAAAATACTTTCTTCAAATTTTAAGAAAAATAAATATATGACTTGTCTGTGTAAACCTTTTTCTTGGATTGGAAAACTATCTAGAAACTTGTCTCCCTATCCCTGGTTACATACATCTTCTATAGGAAGATATAGAAGATCTTATAGTAAGATATCTTACAAGATTTTCTTTTTTTTTAATGTAGAGACAAGAGTCTCACTTTATTGCCCTTGGTAGAGTGCTGTGGCATCACAGGTCACAGCAACCTCCAACTCCTGGGCTTAGGCAGTTCTCTTGCCTCAGCCTCCCGAGTAGCTGGGACTACAGGTGCCTGCCACAATGCCTGCTATTTTTTAGTTGCAGTTTGGCCGAGGCTGGGTTTGAACCTGCCACTCTCAGTATACGGGGCTGGTGGCCTACCCACTGAGCCACGCGCCGCCCGGATTTTTCTAATAGTTAAGTTTTTTCTATACCAGTATTTGTTTTACATGTTCTTCAGTGTATAACTTATGTTCAGTTCTATTCTAGAGGCTTATTATATCTATTATGGCAACATTGATAATTATTCCTCCTATTTCAGGGATATTCATATTTATGATGCAAGGCGCTTGAATTCCAGGGGAAGCCAGCCTGTGATTTTTTTGACTGAACATACAAAGAGCATTGCTTCAGCCTATTTTTCACCTCATACTGGTAACAGAATCTTGACCACATCTGCTGATTGTAAGCTGAGGTAAATTGAGAAGGCAAATATATTTTTAAGGAATCTAAATAGTCTGTAGCTTCTTTGTCAGTAAGCCAAAATGTTTGTTTATAGCTGTTTCCTTTTTAATCCTGAGTGTTACTGTTTTGTGGCTGAATCTAGGGTCCCAAAGACTAGTGACTTGTACTTGATGGCTTTTTAGCAGTTTTTTGGATCCTGGGAAATTTCCTTGAGAATGGCAAAGAAGGAATAAAGCTACCCTGGGAAGTTGATGGTCAGCTTTCCTTTTCATCACCAAAGAATCCAGAAACTAGGCTAGGTGGTATCTTGGAAAGAATTTTAGTGTACTTTGGAGATTGTGGGCTGCCCTACAAGTACCATGTGCTGAGTGGAAATTACAGAGACCCTGACCATGAGCAGGCAAAACCCAGCAAAAATTAGGTTTTGGATTTCCATGTAAACTATTAGATATAGTTTTATAGTTCTAGGGTTTTAGTTTTGATATATAGCTACTTCCTAAACATGGATTTAAAAATGTAGTGTAAACCAATTGAAGAAAACCCAGAAAATAATGTTAGTAAAGAAAGATGGGGGGAATGTTAGGGTAACCACAAAGGAAAATTATTTTGTTCTGTTTTAGAATCCATGATTTTGCTTAATATTGTAAGCACTTCTCAGTTAATGAGACATTTACCGTAAGTGATTTTGGAATTTGTTAGTCACGTAACAAATATCTTTTGAGTATACTGTGAGCCATGCTCCAGAATGGCACCTAACTTTAGCTTGGACTCACCTATTGGGAAGAGCATGGTCTGCAGTATGTGACATGCCCAATTATTTTCTGTGAAGTCTGTGAGCATTACCAGGTGATGTAGTAAGAAAATTAGTCCAGGAGATGGAATCCTAGTGTCTCCTTTCCACCCATGTAG
Organism: Otolemur garnettii; assembly: GCF_000181295.1. Taxonomy (NCBI): domain Eukaryota; kingdom Metazoa; phylum Chordata; class Mammalia; order Primates; family Galagidae; genus Otolemur; species Otolemur garnettii. Next base: position 10,568,264 of record NW_003852445.1, read on the forward strand.
TTTCCTTTGTTCCATTCCTGTTCATTTACACTGCAAAGTTTTACTCTTGTTACATTAACCATTAGTGTTTGGCTTTCTAGTCATTTATTTAGGCATTAAGCTCTAATGTCAAGAAACCACCTTAGGATCAGTAGGCCCAAGAAGAAGGGGAGGTGGCAGTGATGTGGCTAGGTTCTTTCTTCTGTGGTGCTCAGTGGAGCCTTCTGGACTTCTCTCCAGTTGTCCTAGAACTTTTTTCCTTGGTTGCTGGTTGGTCTTAATCTGGTCAGCACCTGAAAATAACACTGTCAAGCTTTTAACTGATGAGTCTCAGAGGAAAATTGTTCTTGATACATGCATGCCCTCAGAGGTTCTTTGTGCATTTTTAGACTACACTTATGTATGTCCCAAATTATTATGAATCTGAATATAGTTTTAGAGTCCAGATTATCACTTTGAATGTACATTTCAAGTTTGGTGTAATAGTGTTTAAATAAATTATTTCAACACTGAACTATAAGCATTGAATTTTATAATATTCTTGTAACTTTTTTTTTTTATAACTTTTAATATATCAGCTGAGGTTTCTTAGAGCCTGACCCTACATATTTTAAAATTACAATATATTTCATGTCATGAACCAATGAGAAGCTTAGTAAGTACACTGATACTAAAGCAGAAAAATTTTAAGATATAATAAAGAGTGTGCTGCTCTATTCTTAATCTTTATTTTGCAGAATCTTTGACAGCAGCTGTATATCCTCGCAGATTCCACTCCTCACCACCATCAGGTAGGCTTGCCAAATTATGTAGACCTGGGAATACTATGAGCTGTTTGTTGGAGTGCATATATTAGACATTTGATTGTCAAAGAGCTGTAATAGTATTGAATTTGGATTATATCATTTCAGTGTTCCAGTTTGCTAGTTTCTGTCCAGCAGGGTTCTTGCTTCCAGATCCCTGTGTCTATAAAGAGATTCAGTCTCTTTTAGTAGCTATTCTCTGCAGGTGAAAGATTATTTTTGGTTAAGGTTAATGACTTTATTTTGATCTCAATTATTCATGTTACCTTGGTAAAGAAGACTGTAACTACATACTTGCTGGTGAGGCTTTGCTCTGTTTATTTGTGATTTGTGCCTGTTTATTCTGGACTTCAAGGGCTCCCCACCTTTCCACTTTATCTCTTTGATTACTCTCCTTAGTAGTTACTTTGTGTGTGGGTGTGTATGTGTATTACATCAAACTTTACTCAATGCCTTCTCCCTACATATACCTCTTAATCAGTATTTATGAAGTTGGGCACAGGGTATGTGACATATATTGATTGTTCCTTCATGAGTTTTATAATCTGTAAAGACCTTATTTAAATACGTTCCTTTTTCTTTTTTTTGTGATCTGCCCACCTTGGCCTCCAAAGTGTTGGGATTACAGGTATGAGCCACCATGCCCAGCATGAATATGTTCCTTTTTCAGAAGTTTTCTCCTTTACATTTCCTTTTTCAAACTTCATTTGTTCCAGTTTATTAGTTTCCTTTTATTTTTTTTAGGTCTACAATGTTACTTTTTAAATTTTTTTGAGAGAGAACCTCAAAAGCTATTGCCCTAGGTAGAGTGCCATGGCATCACAGCTCACAGCAACCTTTTTTTGAGACAGAGCCTCAGAAGCTCAATAGCCTCAAAGCTATTGCCCTAGTAGAGTGCTGTGGCATCACAGCTCACAGCAACCTCCAACTCCTGGGCTTAAGCGATTCTCTTGCCTCAGCTTCCCAAGTAGCTGGGAGTACAGGCACCTGCCACAACGCCCAGCTATTTTTTATTTTTTTGGTTGTAGTTGTCATTGTTGTTTGGAGGCCCCAGGCCGAACCTGCCAGCTCTGGTGTATGTGGCTGGTACCTTAGCTGCTTGAGCTACAGGTGCCAAGCCTACTTGTTTTTTTAATTGACAAAAATTATGTAGATTTATCATGTATAGCATATTGGTTTGAAATATATGTACATTGTGAAATGGCTAAATTGAGCTAATTAACATATATTACCTCATACACTCATCATCTTTTTGTGATGAGAATACTTAAGATCTGCTCTGTTATTGATCTTTTTTTTTTTTTTTTTTTGAGACAGAGCCTCAAGCTATCCCCGTAGCATCACAGCTGACAGCAACCCCCAGCTCCTGGGCTCAAGCAAATCTCCTGCCTCTGCCTCCCAAGTAGCTGGGACCACAGGCGCCCACCACAACACCTGGCTATTTTTTGGTTGCAGCCATCATTGTTGTTTGGCAGGCCCAGGCTGAATTTGAACCCACCACCTTAGGTGTATGTGGCTGGCGCCTTAGCCACTTGAGCCACAGGCGTCGAGCCCTGTTATTGATCTTTAAGAACACAGTACATTGTTATTAACTGTAGTCACCATGATGTACAATAAATAGATCTTTTGAACTTTGAACTTATTTCTCCTATTTAGCTGACATTTTGTATTCTTTGACCAACATCTCCCCAGCCTTCCCCCTTAATGCCCAGGGCTCCTATTAACAACCCTTCTACTTTCTCTCTATGTGAGTTCAATTATTTTAAATTCCACATCAACACATAGGTGAAGATCATGTGGTATTGTCTTTCTATGCTTGGTTTCTTTTATTTAACATAATGTTCTCCAGGTTCATTGTTGTTATCACAACTGAAAGGATTTCATTTTTTTTTAAGGCTGAATAGTATTTCATTGTGTATATGTACTACATTTTCTTTACCCATTCATCTATCTGTTGATGATCAATTTGGTTGATTCCATATCTAGGTGGTGTTTTTTTTTTTTTTTTTTTGAGAAAGACCCTCAAGCTGTTGCCCTGCATAGAGTGCTGTGTCATCACAGCTCACAGCAACCTTCAACTCCTGGGCTCAAGCGATTCTCCTGCCTCAGCCTCCCAAGTAGCTGGAACTACAGGCGCCTGCTACAATGCCTGGCTATTTTTTGGTTGCAGCCATCATTGTTGTTTGGTGGGCCTGGGCTGGATTTGAACCCGCCACGTTGGGTGTATGTGGTTGGCGACTTAGCCACTTAAGCCACAGGAGCCGAGCCTCCACATCTGGGTTATTGTAAATAATGCTGCAATGAACATGGGAATACATATATCTCATTGATATACTGATTTCATTTCCTTTGGATATATACTCAGAGTTGGGATTGCTGGATCATGTGGTAGTTCTATTTTTAAGTTTTAGAGGAATCACTATACTGTTTTCCATTATGGCTGTACCAGTTTACATTCTCACCAGAGTGTATGAGGGCTTCCTTTTCTCCATATCTTCCCTAATACTTGCCATCTTTTGTCTTTTTTTTTTTTTTTTAGACAGTTTCATTTTGTCATCCTGTGTAGAGTACAGTGGTATCACAGCTCACAGCAACCTCTAACTCCAGGGCCTAAGCAATTATCTTGCCTCAGCCTCCCAGTAGTTGGGACTACAGGCGCCTACCACAACATCGGCTATTTTGTGTTGTTGTTGCGCTATCATTATTGTTTTAGCAGGCCTGGGCTGGGTTCGAACCCACCAGCCTCGGTATACATGGATGGCACCCTACCCACTGAGCTATGGTGCTGCCTGATTTGAGATCTTTCTTTTTGGTGAGGCCAGATTTGAACCCACCACCTCCAGTATATGGGGCCAGCACCCTACTCCTTGGAGCCACAGGCACCGCCTGAGATCTTTTTTTTTTTTTTTT
>NW_003852445.1:10572159-10573362 GCF_000181295.1 Otolemur garnettii
TCCCAACTCACAGCAACCTCCAACTCCTGGGCTCAAGCGAGTCTCCTGCCTCAGCCTCCCAAGTAGCTGGGACCACAGGCGCCTGCCATAACGCCTGGTTATTTTTTTTTTGGTTGCAGCTAACGTTGTTTGGCAGGCCTGGGCTGGATTTGAACCCACCACCTTAGGTATATGTGGCTGGCGCCTTAGCCGCTTGAGCCATAGGCGCTGAGCCCCCAGCTGTTTTTTTGTTGCAATTTGGCTGGGGCTGGGTTTGAACCCGCCACCCTCAGTATATGGGGCAGGCACCCTACCCAGTGAGCCACAGGTGCCGCCTGATTGGAGATCTTTTTTTTTTTGAGACAGAGCCTCAGGCTGTCACTCTGGGTAGAGTGCAGTAGCATCACAGCTCATAGCAACCTCCAACTCCTGGGCTTAAGCGAGTCTTCTGCCTCTGCCTTCTGAGTAGCTGGGACCACAGGCACCTGCCACAATGCCCAGCTATTATTGGTTGCAGCAGTCATTGTTTGGCAGGCCCAGGCTGAATTTCAACCTGCCAGCTCAGGTGTACGTGGCTGGTGCCTTAGCCGCTTGAGCCACAGGCGCTAAGCCGATTTGAGATCTTTTTTTTTTTTTAAGAAAAATTTTATTTACTAATTTGACAAAGTTAAAATAATAGAACAAACTTAAGAGCAATAGATATTTAACAAAACAGGTATTTACTTCTAGAAGTTGCTCATGGAAAGGCAAATTTCATAATTTTTCTAGAAGAAAACTAGACCGTTTAATTCAAATGTTTCATGACCGTTTCATGACCGTTTCATGACCGTTTAATTCAAATGTTTTGAGAAACTTAAATGTGTTTTTAGCATGTAATTTACTTATTTTATTAACCCCCCCTTGACAGAGGCACAAAAAGTAATTTCAATAATTTTCCTTATGTTTTAGTAAATAACAGAAAATATGATTTGAGTGCATGAGATTTATGAACAAAACCACATTTTTGAGATCTTTTTAATGTAAGCTTTTACTGCTCTAAATTTCCCTCTTACTGTTGCTTTTTCTGTACCCTGTAAGTTCTGGTATGTTGTGTTTTCATCTTCATTTGTCTCTAGATATTTTTGAGATTTTTCCTTTGAACTCTAAATGTGTTTTTTTTTTTTTTTTGAGACGGAGCCTCAAGCTATCGCCCTGGGCAGAGTGCCATGGCATCACGCTCACAGC
>NW_003852445.1:10573503-10576593 GCF_000181295.1 Otolemur garnettii
CACCTTAGGTGTATGTGGCTGGCGCCTTAGCCGCTTGAGCCACAGGCGCCGAGCCTAAATGTGTTTTTTATTTTAAAGTTGTATGGAATATAAAATGGTTTGAGGTTTAAAATATCAAAAAATAACCAAGATTATAGATTTACTTCTAGGACTTCTTTTGTTAAGATGTGCTTTGTAAAAAGGGAGATTTCCCACAGAAAATTCTCCTTGTCCATCGGACTAGGAAAAGTGAGCAAAAAAAAAAAAAAAACCATTTCCGTTTTCATCTACTAAGCACAAATCATTGTGCTCAGTGCTGGAGATTCACAGATGAGGAGGACCATCATCTGTGTCTAGAGTTTCAGTCTTTAAAGGAGGATGAGATAAGGTTGGTGGTAACTCTGTAACTTAATGAGAAGAAACTTGACAGAGAAAACAGCATTTAGGATAAGGGTTACTTATCTTCCACCCAATTAATGCTACCTTGAATTATGTAACTCTTACTTTAAAAATGCTGTTTTTTTTTTTTTTCACTAGGCACAACACCATCACTGGGCGATGGCTGACCAGGTTTCAAGCTGTGTGGGACCCTAAACAAGAAGATTGTTTCATAATTGCCAGCATGGCCTATCCACGACGGGTAGAAATTTTCCATGAGACAGGAAAGGGGATACATTCTTTTTTTGGTGGAGAATGCCTTGTCTCCGTGTGTTCCATCAATGCTATGCATCCAACTCGGTATATTATGGCTGGAGGTAATTCCAGTGGGAAGATACATGTTTTTATGAGTGACAAAAGCTGCTGAGTTTTTGTTTTGTTGAAATTGATCACTAAGGGACCTAGTAATTCATGTGGCTTAGTGAGTTTACTTAGTATTATGTCATATTTAGCAAATATAAAATTGTTTCGTTAATAAGAACCATGAACAAAACTTCCTTTTAGTACAGAAGAAGTCTTGGGGCATTATTCTAGAGGATGGGGAGGGAATTTGAGGGGAGGCTGAGGTGCCTTCAGCACTTTTAGTCAGACAGTATGTTCAGAAATTCTAACATTATAAATTACAAAACTTTAAATGATCAGTATTAAAAGTTTTTGTGGTCTAATACGGTTTTGATTCTATAGTAATATGTAGATTTTTGGGGTTTTTTTGGTTTATTCTATAGTTTGGAACAAATATTTATTTCCAGACTTACACACCAGAAAGGGATCCTTGAAAGGTCATCTAACTCAGTGATTTTCAAACCTTTTAATTTCTTTTAAACTTTTTGCTTCCTGTCTCTAGGATGAATCTTACATGAAATCCCAGATAATTGCTGAGGAACTTTGGTTTACTTGGGGCAGGGCCTGGGTCTGAGTGTGCTGAGCCTTTCTTATCTCTCTTGTCTACATGGCTCCTGAAACATACCCAGGAATCCCAGGGGTCCTAGGCACAGGGTTTGGCTCTGTCCTGATGCCTTTATAGGGATACTCCAGTGTAAGGCTGGCCTCAGACCAGTGTTTTCAAGACTATGAGTTGTAGCTTTTCACATGAATCAGTTTAATGACTACTGTTTAAAACAATGAAAAGAATTAGTAAAGAACAGAAAACCTAATTAGAATAAGTATTGTTTTGTAAAACTTAGTACATATGCACAGATATTTGTAGTTAGATTTGTTTATGTGTACTCTGATGTAAAATGTATTTCTTCATTATTGCTGTACTGTGGGCCATGGCTAAAGAAGTATTGCCTTAGAATGTCCTAGACACCCATATCTTTAAATTCTCCAGAGGAGATTGAATAGCCTTTTAGGTGAATACCTTCATTCCAACTCATATTTTAGGGAAATGTTGTGAAATAACCACCCTTGGTATTTCTGTATAAAAAATGTTTTCTTTTCAGAAGTCATGGTAATTTCATTGTGTCTATTATTGGGAAAGGGAGCTGCTAAATCAGTTAACTGATAGTACTATGTGACATCTGTCCACCTTTTGCATTGTTCTTCATTGCCTAACTACTCCTGAAAGACTTGTAAAGAGCTTTGGCAAGATGTTTGAATTCTAAGTGGAAATATTATCTTCTCATAAAGTGATGTATAATTTCCTTGAAAAAAATTTTTTCTAAATAATTTCCTTTATAATGAAAATCTAAGTGTTTTGAAGTTTAGTCTATTAATAGTTTGAGAATGTAAGGAATAGGAGTTCTCTATTTTCTAGATGTTAACAGTAGAGAATTGATAAGTGAGATGGAAACATTAATAAGAGAAAGTAAAGCTAAGTGAGAGTGAGTTACATTTAAACTATTTAGGAAACACTGTAAAGGAATGCTTTAGGCTCCCTTTTCCCCTCCCCCCCCTTTTTTGGCTGGGGCTGGGTTTGAACCCACCACCTCTGGCATATGGGGCCCCAGCACCCTACCCTTTTGAGCCACAGGGACCACCCTCCCTTTCCCTTTTTTATACCAGTTAGTTTCATAGGTTCTTGAGTGGTTTATTCTATTGAATTGTTCTTTCTAAGATGCTAAAATCTACTCTTAATCAAATTAGTACCATCATTTAAGCTTTGAATACTTGGTAGTAATTGCTTGGCTTCTGCAATAAATGTTAGTAAATTTTTGATATTTCTTACTTTTGTGGTTTCTTTTGCCTTTGTAGCTTTATAAATTGTGCTATTTATATCCAATTTCACTTAATAGAGTTTTATCTTCTTTAGGCAATGCAGGAAGGAAGGAGAATGAGTAGGGACTTGTTTCTTGGTGATAAGCTTTATAATGGAGTAATTGTTTAAATCTAGAAAGCACATAAAGGAAAATCGTCTCCCTTGGGACATTCTTACACGGTAATCTGTAGTGAAATGTGCTTCTCCCAGACTCACTGACAGCTGTGTAGCTTCTGTAATTATGTATATATTATGATTGCTCCCTTCAGGATAATCCTCTGTTGTAAGTTTGGCCTTTATAATATCTTTTAAGTGCTTAAGCGCTGCATTCCACTTGAGTTATTTTATTTTTTTTGAGATGTCCAGCCTTTTATTTATTTATTTTTTTGAGACAGAGCCTCAAGCTGTCCCCCTGGGTAGAGTGCTGTGGCATCACAGCTCACAGCAACCTCCAACTCCTGGGCTCAAGTGAGTCT
>NW_003852445.1:10576739-10584252 GCF_000181295.1 Otolemur garnettii
CAAGCCTATTTATTTATTTATTAAGACAAGAGTCTCACTGTGTTGCCCTTGGTAGAGTGCTGTGGCATCACAGCTCACAGCAACGTCACACTCTTGGGCTCAAGTGATTCTCTTGCCTCAGCCTCCCAACTAGCTGGGACTATAGGCACCCACCACAACGCCCAGCTATTTTTGTTGTTGTTGTTGTTGTTGTTGTTGCAGTTCTCATTGTTGTTTGGCTGGCTTGGGCCATGTTCGAACCTGCCACCTTTGGTGTATATGGCTGACACTGTAACCACTGTGCTACGGGCACCAAGCTGCCTAGCCTTTTATTATGTGACTTTGAGGAAGGAGCAGACAATTCTCATTTTGTGTGGATGGAGACTTGGTTGGACTAGGCCTAACTACAAATGAAATCAGTAGAATCTGAGTTGCTTAAGTCCTAGTTGAATTTTCTGGCCTTTCAGTTTCCTCTTTATAGAGAAGATTTTACAAAGGGAGTTCTCTAGGAAAGCAGGGAGCTGTGGATATCTCTCAGCCAGCATATAATACATGGAGTGGCGATAGGGTGGGGAAAGACACCCATGCCTTCTGTGTCAAACTGAGAGGAAGAAATACATGCCTCTTAACTTCATATTCCAAAAACTTAGATGTCCTATTTGTTAGACTATCCCTGCCTTTGTTTTTTTAAGATAGGATCTTGCTGTGTTACTCAGGCTGCTCTTGAATTCCTAGGCTCAGGCAATCCTCTCACCTCATCCTCTGGAGTAGCTGGAATTTTAGGTGTGTCCCACTGTGCCTGGTAAGGCTGTCCCTTCTCACTTCGTACTTTACACCCATGGCTGTGCCTTCCCACCCCTCTCCTGCCCATCCCTGCTTTATAGTACCTTGTTGATGGCTGGAAATGAGTTTTAGTTCCAAGATACTATAAACCATATTCTGGCTTATTTGGCTATAATACATTTTATTGTCTATTTTACCAAAGTGGAGGCTGTGCAAGAAGAAATGTATTAAAAGTGTGCTTTGCCTGTTTTACTCCACTGCATGAGCAGTCTGTATGGGCCTGTAGAGGAAAGTGTTCGTGAGCAAAAACTAAAAGTGTGTTCAGGTGCAGAGAGGCTCTGTTGTGCTGGAGGAACCCAAAGCAGAGGGAGCAGGGCTAGAGTCCCACCAGGGTGTGCCTGTCGGCATTTCTTGTGTAGGTATTAGCTAAAGGGAAGTGGCTGTGACTTTGTAGGGCCATGGGAAACTCTCTAAGTCTAGTGGTTCTTATGCTTTTTACTCTTCAGATCACCTCAAGCAAAGACTTTTGTCATAAAAACAAACTTCAGTGGGGACGCAGCACTGGGTTATTATTTTATAGGTAAGAACCTCTGAGAAATTGGAGGTTGAAGGATATAACCTGATTGGTATTTAGGAATATGATCTGGTAGCAGAATTGAGAACAGGAAGATGAGGTAAACAGCTTGCACAGTGAGTGTAAGGTGGCCAGGCCTCTGTTGTCACCTCTTATCCTCATGGAATTTAGCAGATCATTACCAATTCCATAGCCACAAAGGGGTGGTTACATAATCAGATGAGATAACGATCCAGGGATATACATATTTTGTAAATTGTAAATACGTGGTTTATTACTGTGGTGGTGATATTCTGTTTTCTTCATAGGAAATGTTTTCAGTTCTCCCACTTATGCTTTAGTAAGAACGCTGGACTAGAAGCTGGACCATCTAAGTTATATAATTTGGGCTCTGACAGTATAATTTTGGGCAAAATTACTTAAACTTGGTTTTTGTCATTAGAAAACTGAGATCCAATTCATTTCTAAATTATTTCACATTTATAGTTTCTCAGGTTCTATTATGGTAGTATTTATTTGGGGGGGACAGGCAAAGATAGATAATAGATAGACATAAGCAAAATGATCATTGTATGTGATTCCAGTCATGAACAGTAGCTATGTAAATCCCACTAGTATCCTTTTATCTGTGTATTGGTAACTTTAAAAGTGAGACAGGCTATAAGTGAAAAAAGAAAGAGCCCACTCTTACATGATATTTAAATATTTATTTAAGTTTAAAAATAATCTTCATGGCACCAATGATTTTATGCTAACTACATACTGCATATGTAGAAAAAAGTACATTGCTTTGAAGGAAAATGTAACGAGTATTTGGCACACGAAAGGTTAACAACTATTAATATATATTTTAAATGAAACTAAGAAATTCACATTTGCAGGTAGTTTACCCTCTACTGCTTAAAGAGGCAGTACAACTTATTCTTTAGTAAAGATTTTATTTCCTCTGATAGATGAAGCTATGGAAACCATTGCTTTTTCTACAATGAAATTAAAACTAATTTTGAGAGAAAATGAGAGACATAGTAGAACACAGTAAAGCAAGTTAAAAACTTGAGCAATTTTTAATGATGGAGAGATACTAAAAAAGACCAGTTACCAACAAAGGAGGTTTGTTATTCAGGCAAATTGAAGGAAACTTTCCTATTTTCTGGGATGAGCCCTGGAAAAAAAATAATCTGAAAGTTTCTGTTCAGAGAGCAAAATTCACCTATTGGAAATGGTATGGACTACTGTACTGTTAAACTCTAGACACAGGTAACATACCAGAAATGGAGTACTGCATCTGTCTCTAAAGTGAATATGAAAGATCGGAGTCAAGGCTATCACTCACTGCATAGAAACACCATTATTCTACAGACTGAGGTAGGAGCACTACACTAAAAGGTAATCTGCTATGTTGCATAAGACAGTAAATATCCAGGTTAATACCAGCCCCCTGTCCCCTGACAGCCTTTTCTTCTCTGGGTCTACTTTTCATTTTAGTCCTGTGCTAAATAAAGCCTTTGCTATGTAGATGACAAGTGGCAGTGGCTAGTTGGTTTCAAGTGATCCCTAATCTCTACTAGGATCTCCTGCAGTCTTGTCTTGTCACTTGGTAAATAGATGTTTGCAATTCTGCCCAAAACTGTTGCTGGTATGGAAATGGTCAGAGAGGCCCTGCCCTCTTCCATTCTTAGAGAGCAGGCGTGTTTCAGCATTTATTCCAGTACTTGATCTTGTTCATCTTGGCATCAGACATCTCTTTGCTGGTTGGTTGTTCGAGCACCCTTTAAACAAGCAACCCCAGCACCTCCTTTGGGAAATGGTCCCACATCTTTGACACATGTTAGGATGGGGGCACACCTGACTCTCTTCTGGTAACATACTGGTTGGTAAGGATTATCTAGATCAGGGTTGGCATATTAATGGCCTGTGGGCCAAATTCAACTGTTTCTTTTTACAATGTATTATTGGAACACAGCCATGGTGCTTCGTTTATGTATTATCTGGCTGTTTTTGTGCTACAATGGCAGAGTTGCACAGTTGTGACTGAGTATGGCCCACAAAACCAAACTATTTAGTGTCTGGCACTTTATAGAAGTTTGCTGACCTCTGGTCTAGATGAAAGGGTGTCTTTCTTTAAAATTTGCAACCCCTCCCTCTCACAACAAACACCCAATAACTGTTTTATTCCAAATGTGGACATGGTTCTACCATTTCAAGGGACAAAACAGGGGAGAGCAAATCTACAAATAACTTAATTCTGTTATGCATTTGGGTTGTCCAACAACTGCTTCACTATTGTGTAAGTTCCAGGAATATGTCCATTGATCATCCTTAAATAAGCCTTCAGGTCCCAGATGACTTAGCAATCTCTCCCTGAGATGAAAACAAGATCTTGCGAGTGATTGGTTTTTAAAATCGAAGAACTCAGGCCCAGGCCCACACTTACCCTTCATGTGCCTGTGCTGCTGCTGCCTCCAGGGCTTCCCTCAGCGAGGATGGAGGGTGCTTTTTTAGAACTTATTTTCCTGATGCAGGGGATGACCTTAGGGGGCAGCATTTCTACATCTAAGTGTTGGTCTCTGCCACATTCACCTTCTGTCTTTTGTAGGCATCTCTTAGAAATTCTATTTAAAGAAATTCTTTTCCTGGTCCCTTCTAAGGCTGCTTGTTGATCTTGGAATTCTATTTTCTGAAGCTTTTCATTCTCAGGATCAGTTTCTTTCTTGCATCGTTTAGTTCATCAGGTTCTATTTTCTTAATCCATAAAGTAAAAATAAAATATGAATTGATAAGAAAATAACATTTTGTTGTTAAAATATAAATTGAAATAGTCTTTTGGCGGGGGGGAAGGTTGTGTACAAAATAAGCACTGCTCTCTGAATCTCAACAGTCTCTCAGGTAACTTAGCTCTGGTTTCTGTTAACTATACTTTGTCCAACATTTCTGACAGTACTATTTCTGGCACCACTGAATTCATTTAACTTCCCTAGAACACTATAAAAGTCTTGAGGTTCTTCAGAAAAAAATCACAGAAGTCTAAGTTCACTATACAAAACTATGGTGATGCCCACTAGGCTCTAGTCTAAGGGGACAGACTTACCCCACCCCTGCTGCTGCTGCTGCTGTAGCGGTGATCCCTTCAGATGCCCACTCTGCTCAGATTTGAAAAAACAAAAGGAAAAGAAAATCCAACTCAGACCATCATAAGAAATAACTTTCCATTTAATCATTCTACATGGGTTTAAAAGTTCTACTTGTTTAAAAGTTCTGTCTGGCAAGAAAACCTAAACAGTTCCCACTGTCCAGACCCTTGGCCTGCCCCACCGAGGCTGCAGTGATGGTTCTACTGGAATCCAGTAGCACCAGTAGGAAGCAGATACAGAAGACAGCAGCGCTCTAGTCTTCAACCAGTGTCCCACCTGCTAGGTGACACTACTGTGATAATCAGTAATAGTAAAATAAATTATTTTTATTTGATACTTTCAAAATAATACACATCTATGAAAAATCAAAATTCAAAACCAAAAATTATCCTGCAGATTGGAAGGATGAGAAACAGAGTTGCTGAGCCTTTCTTGAAAGAACCTCTGAAGAAAATGGTTTTCCCAGTTTGTTTAGACAGGGCATGAGCCTATCCCTTTCTTCTTCTGGGAAACAACCCTCCTAGGCTGCAGTGGACTTTTTGTCATGAGAGGAGGACTTGGTATATGTGCCGATGGTTCCGCAATGGGTCCCATTGCTGGGAATGGGTAGCCGGGCTCCTTGGTCCACCTGGCTAGTTACTGGGAGGAGTCATGCCTTCTCAGGTGTCAATGAGCAGGCTCACCACTGAGCGGATTTTGCAGGCAAACCATCGCCTGAGGGGACAAAAGTATTGATAGTGGAACTGTTCAAACTCGGGAGTCTGGCGGATATCACGGAAAAAGGCAATGTCAAGATCAGATTCAGTAAGGATGATCAGGAGGAGGAGCAAAACAAAGAGGAGTCCCATGGTCACAAGGAGCAAACGGAGGACACTTAAAACAAACTTATTCACCTGTTCCTCCTCTGGCCTGCCGTGCCCCTGACACAGGGCCCTCAGCTCTCCCCCAAGGGCCTCCACCTCTGCAGCATTTGGGGTGCTGGCATCAGACTCTTTCTCTTCCTCAATGCTGCAGGTGGCTCCGTTGATCTGCCGGGAAAGCAGCATCAGCTCCAGGCTGTGCTCGGCCACAGGGGTGGGCAGCACACTGTCTGCAGGGCTGTAGGCTTCATCTGCAATCACGGCTACTCGCTCATTGCTGTCTGCCCGGCTGCTTCTCACATGAGGCAGGAAGGTGTCCCCATGGGAAGAGGAACGCACTGGGGTGGAATGGGCACTATCTCGTAGGGACTCTAGGCCTGGAAAGGCAAAAGGGACATGAGTAGGTTTTTCATTTCCCAGCATACCCCCTGCTGTCCAGTAACATGCGTTCCATTTTGTTTGGTGCCCCTCTACACACCTGTGTGACCAGCTGTGGCTGCTGCACTCTTTTCTTTTTGTTTTCTAGAGCTAAGATCTTGTTCTGTTGCCTAGGCAGGAGTGCACTATGCAGAGATAGCTCACTGCAAACTCAAACTCCTGTGCTCAAGCAATCCAGGTATGTGCCACCATGCCCAGCTAATTCTCTTTTTGTAGAATCAGGGTCCCTCTATGTTGTCCAGGCTGGTTTTGAACTCCTGTCCTCAAGTGATCCTGTCGCCTCAACCTTCCAAAGTGCTGTGATTATAGATGTGAGCCAGGCCCTGTACTTATTTTGATACATCAAGAATAGGACAAGTGGCTCAGCACCTGAAACTCAGTGGTTAGGGTACTGGCCACCAAGGCTGGCAGGTTTGAACCTGGCCTGCTAAACAACAGTGACAACTGCCACAAAAAAATAGCTGGGTGCTGTGGGTACCTATAGTCCCAGCTACTTGAGAGGCTGAGGCAAGAGAATTGCTTAAGCCCAAGAGTTTGAGGTTGTTGTGAGCTGGGACACCATAGCACTCTATTGAGGGTGATGTAGTGAGACTCTGTCTCAAAAAAAAAAAAAAGACTAGGACAAGAGAAACAGCAAAAGCCAGAGTGGCCACTTTGGAAGGTTTTTTTTTTTGCTTATGGTTTTGGCCTAATTTATTAAAAATTCTACCTTTCTTGCATTGGTGTTCTGGACCTGGTTTTAGGGCTAATTTGAAAGAGAATCTGAATCATAGACTGTCCTTGATGTAGAGGGAGGACCATGGTTCAGGTCTTAAGTCTGCCTCTGGGTGGAGGGCCTTGAGAGGCAGGAATTGGGAGGAGACTATCACATACTACTACTGTGAAATACCAAGTGTCCTAACACGTAGCACTTGGTGTCCTCTGGATTTCTGCAGTTGCTATCAGTCTCTTCAGCTATTCTAGCTGTCCTGACCTTGTGGGATGATAGAAACTCTCTTGTAATTCCTAAGAGCTTTCTGAAGGAACAGAGGAATAGTCCCTGGCCAGGTCCCTCTCTTTTTGCCTGAGAAGGAGCTGGCTAGAACAGGTGGAAAGCTCCCATATTTTCAGACACTCTCGAGCCCAAAGTAGTCTCTGAGAAGATTTGGTTGGGTCAGGGAAGAAATTGTCAGGAGAAAAAGGGTATTCTGTCCCTATCTCTTTTCTTTCTCAGATGGAACTTTTTCTTTCCAAGGCTCTCACAGGGCTCAAGCTCTGGCAGGGAAAAACAGGAGCTGGTCACACCCTCAACCAAACAGCAGCCATCAAGACCAGAGTGTGGCCCACATCACTCCCAAGGAAGTAGCTTCTTGTTTCAGGTTAAATGTCTACGTTTTCCACTGCTGGCCATCTTGGTGGTACCAGTGTGGCTCTTCCTTCGTGACCTATGACAAGAAAAGCCAGTCCCTCCTGTGGCTCTGAAAGTTACTGTGATGGTCTCAGACTATTCTAAGTCTGGATTTTTGAGTGTAGCCTTATGACTGAATCCAAATTTTACAGAACAAGTCCTTTAATAAAGGGATTGATTCTCTGAAGTTTGGATTCAGTAGAGGGGTCACACTTAGGGATCTGGAGGGCCACTTTTGGCCTCAAGGCTATCGGTTTCCTGCCCCTACAAGAGCTAACTCCAGAAGCCTAAGGATCTCTTCTAAAAATATGACAGTAACCTTTCAGAACTAGGGTGTTGCTTCTTCTTGGCTCCCTTCTGG
>NW_003852445.1:10584352-10603720 GCF_000181295.1 Otolemur garnettii
TTTTTTTTTTTTATCTCACAATACACTTGAGTTTATAGTTAGGCACATTTAAATTACATTGATCCAAAAAAAAAAAAAAGGACAAAAACAATATATTTTTACTGTGCTGTGAACTTCATTTGAAAATAATTAATAATCTTCAAAAATTTCTGGTTCGGCACCCGTAGCACAGTGGTTATGGTGCCAGCCACATGCACCAAGGCTGGCGAGTTCAAACCCAGCCCTGGCCAGCTAAACAACAATGACAACTGCAACAAAAAAATAGCCAGGAGTTGTAGTGGGTGCCTCAGCTACTTGGGAGGCTAAGGCAAGAGAATCATTTAAACCCAAGAGTTTGAGATTGCTGTGAGCTGTGATGCTATGACACTATCGAGGGCAATATAGTGAGACTCTGTCTCAAAAAAACAATTTTTTTTTTTACAGGACATCTAAGATCCTCTTATGATACACTGGTGTAGCACTCTGGTTGAAAATCACTGCTCTACAGGAACAAACCCTGGAATTTGGGTGATGGGGCTGGGTGATGGCAGGGCACCTGCTGTCTGTCTGTACTCATCACCTCACCACTGGTACATTGGCCACAGCTCTCACTTTCTGCTTTCAGAACCCCCCTCAGGGTCCTAATTGTATTTTCTTTGTCTCTGGGTAAAATCTTAAATTTGGTTAATGTTTTAAACTTTTTAAGGTACTTTCATTTTATCTTTCAACAACTCCATGAAGTAATTAGGGTGAGAGGTTACAGAACTTGCCTGAAATCATGTGGTTGGTTGTTAAAGGCAAAGCCAAGGATAGAATCCAAGCCTCTTTCTAGTTCAAGGTACTACTCATCATATATAGAGTCCTCACTTAAGGTTCTCGGAAACTCTGATTTTAAGTGAAACCAGGTACAGCAGGTCCTCAAATAAATTCATTGTCATTTTGTCATAATGTTGATGAGGGAAAAAAGTGGTTTCATTACATTGTTTTGCTTGAAGTTGCAATTTCCAAGAACCTATTGATGTCTAGGTGAGGACTTAACTCTAGTTAATTCCAGGAAATGGAAAGTGGACTACGATGGATTAAGACTAAGTGGTTCTCAACCTTCCTAATGCCGCGTGGCCCTTTAATACAGTTCCTGTGGGTCTTGACCCACAGGTTGAGAACCACTAGATTAGGTCAATAGCCTGCATTTGCTTTCGATTTAGGTCTCAATTGCCAAGAAAGTAGAAAGAACATGAAATTAAGAGCCCAGTCCCTTGCTCTAGAGCTCCTGATGTTCTTTAACCTTTCTATTGCCCAGTGTCCCTCCCTGATGCTCCCATTTGTGCCTATGGACCTCAGAGTATGTTATAGGTCATTGCTAAAACAGAACCTTTAAGGGCCTGATGCAGCCTGTGCCTGTTCTGGCTCTTTCCCCAAGCACTCTTTCTCTGCCCCCTTTCTCTGGAATCTCAGCCCATTTCACCGTGCATGTGGTACCTTTTCAAAGGCCTGCCCTTTCACAAGGACAGCTCTGACTGCCAGATCTTCCAAAGTGTGACTGGCTTAGTTGCCAGTGACCACTTTAATGCAAGCTTAGCTTGGCCTACAATTCAGCCCTCTGCTTGCTGGGGAAGGAGAGCGGCAGACCCTCTGTCATCAGAAGAGAACAAGGCAGTGGTCACCAGAAGCCACAACACATCGGGAGCTGGTGTTCTCAGTGAGCAAGACCATGGCCAGGGATGCATTCTAGTAGAATGCTTGGCAAATACGGTTATTTAGTGAATGTTAGTCAGACTGCTCTCCTGACAGAAACTCTTACCTAGAAGGCTATCATTTTATCTCAGGTTAGTCCTGTATAAGCAATTAAGTTTTCAGTATGGAGGAACCACACCTGCCCTGCCCCTTCCTCAAGCTGTTTTTCCGAGCCAGATGTGGTGGGTCCACTGGGAGGCTAAGTAATGCAGCAAAACAGAGGAGAGTCTTTTTACCTTGGAGGTGTTCTGGCTGAGTCCCATAACCAGGAGTGGCTCCCAGTGGGCAGCGGGGGACAGAAGTCAGGACCCTACCCTGGAGTCGGGGCCCCATCCTCAGGATACGCACACTTAAGTGCCGAGAGCAGTGATTAGTCAGCCGGAGCCGGACGGGGACTCTGGTGTGAATCTTAATCAGAGTCTTCCCCATGGTGGCCCAGGAGGGCAGATACTTCAGTGGAAAACAGCTGATCTCTTCAGAGAAACCATCCAGGCAGGGGAGATACCAAGAGGGAAAGCCACTAGGGACGAAGGATTTCCACTGATGTTATGCCATAGCAGCCCCTCAGCAGTGCCTCCTGTGCTGGAGAGAGAAGGTCAGATCCCCACGCCTCAGATCAGGCTGAACTGCAAGGAAGGAGCAGCTTTGCGAGGCTGGCGTTATCAGCGCACTGGATTTAGTCAGAAGCACTTAGAGCCATAAAAAGTCATGCTTCCTAGCCTACAGCCCTCTCCCTGAGGCCTGGATAAGGCCCCAACCTCTCAGGTTGAGGGACAGAGAGGTCAGCAAAGGATTCCAGAGGGGAGGGGACATCAGGACTGTCCCAGAAAATCCAGGATGTAAAAGTTACAAAGACATTGGATGTTATCCAGACCACACATGGTACAGGCCTGCTCTGGTGCCAACAAAGTCACACGGTCTACACAGCCTGTGAAGTACAAGGAGGTAGTTTCTGTGACACTAACTTATGGGCTGCATGAACTGTAGGAAAGACAACCTTTGATGGAGCATGAACCAATTTCAAACGCCCATAAATTCCTTGGGATTTTGGTTGTGCCTTTCTTCTAAGGCCCTCATCACGTGGTTGGGTGGAGAGTTAGGGACAGCTATATTTGTTAGAGGCAAAACCTTTTCTTAAAATATGGTGCACCTGAACTCTTGCCTCCTGGACGTTGATCCATTCTTTATTTACCCAGGCTTGGTAGCCCCTGCTCTTTATTTTTTCCACATCTAAACCAGATGTCCACATCCCTCTCCTCACCCTGAGCCTGTGAGGTTCATTTCTGCTGAGTCAGTTTTTAGCTGTTTCTACCTGTACTCTCCTCAATCTGATGGGTCCTGGGCTAGGGACTATGACTAGGCCATAGCCTCCTTATCTGCTGGCAGCCTTGGGCATGGGGTGTGAAAGAGCAGGTTGGCTTGGTGAGTGGTAGCACATGGGAGCCTGCTGAACCATAATCTGCCAAGTGTGAAATGCCATGGGGCTGGCTGAGATTTTGAAGATGTGCCCTCCCTTAGCATTTTGCAAGTGGGGGTGACAGGTTTGGACAAGGAACCTGCTGCGGCAGTGGGAGAAGATAGGTTCTAGGAGGAGGTGGGCTGGGAACTGAGGCAGGCTCAGCATGTCTCAGGAACAAAGGACTGTTTTCCCATGTGAGTTGTGCTCACCCTACTTGGCAGTTGGCTCCAAATGACCCCACACAGCTTCAGCCTTCCCACTCCTGGAGATGCTGGTTTTGCTGGACATTCTTCTCTATTCTAGGAATTAGGCATGTGTGAGGCTTCTCTGCTATTTTATACCCCATACTAGTGCTGGCTCCCCCATGTTAGCCTTTTCTTTGGGAGGACAGCTCTACCAACTTTTTGTAGAAGCCTTGGGGTAAACTCACTGGTGTTAGCCTCAGGATGGATGGAAAGAAGAGCCCCAGAGAGGGAAGAAAGTTGTTTTCTCAAAGGAAGAGAAAAATTCATTTTACTTTCCTGAGATGTAAACTCATCTTAGAAAAAGTGCTACAAACCTCATTGCTGAATATCACTATGGTGACCTTCAGAGGGAAGCTATGTACTGACACCAGAGCAATTTTGGAACTCTTTTTTTGAAATGGCCATCAGAGCTATCTTCATATTACCCTTGATGTCTGGAATGTCATCAAAATATCTTCCTTTCAAGATTTCCTTTATCTTCAGGTAAAGAAAAAGTCATTGAGGGGCCAGATCAGGTGAGTAGGGAGGGTGTTCCAATATAGTTATTTGTTTACTGGCTAAAATCTCCCTCACAGACAGTGCTGTGTGAGCTGGTACTTTTGTTGTGCTATAAGAGCCCATTTTGGCATATGCTTCGCATGCCAAGATTTTTAGTTAAGATTTTCCTATTTCTCTATCAATGTTTATTGGTCTTGGCTGGGTGTGGTGGCTCACGCCTATAATCCTAGCACTCTGGGAAGCCAAAGAGGGTGGACTGCCTAAGCTCAGGAATTTGAGACCAGCCTGAGCAACAGCAAAGACCCCGTTTCTACTAAAAATAGAAAAAAATAGCTGGGCATTGTAGTGGGCACTTAGTCTCAGCTAGTTGGGAGGCTCAGGCAAGAAGATCACCTAAACCCAAGAGTTTGGGGTTGCTGTGAGGTACAAGGCCATGGCACTGTAACTAGAGTGACAGAGTGAGACTATGTCTCAAAAAAAGTTTACTTAGTCTGCTACGCTTCTCACAGTAAGCCAATGATTCTGACGCACAATTCAATGAATTTTTATAATTTTGTGAGTTCTGTGCATGGTGGCAGCTTCACAAACTTAATTGTCAGATCTTGTATACCCCAAAAGATGAGGGATAGTGAAAGCAAGCCCAGTTCTCTAGCTCAGCCTAAGATGGGAGGAAAACCAGGAGGCCTTACCTAGTGCTGCTCAGCTCTCTTCATAATCCATACTTGGCAGAGTGGTTATACTTAGTAGTCTCTCACATCCACCTCCATTCTGCAGTGGGGCAGGGACTCAGAGAGGCAACCTGACCCAGAAAGTGCATGGCAGAACTCCTATTCACATCTTATCTTTGACTTCTGACCAGGGCTCTTTGCACTGTGCTGGCTGCCTGCCTAGTAAACATGTTAGCCTCTTGAAAGTACTTCTGCATGTATTAGCTTCCTTACAACCAAGGGAGTGGGCAAGGAGGGGTTATCTCTGTTTTACAGATGGACAACTAAGGTACTCAAATAATTAACTTGATGCTGGTTGCCTAGGTCAGGGTTCTCAACCCTTAGACTGTCTGGAGTTAGATACCAGACTCAGGTAATGTGGAATGTCATACTCATAGTGATGACATCCTAAAATCCTGAAGACAAACCAGAGATCTTCCCAGGGGAACAGCAGAGGAATGTCCTTCCTGATCTGAGTAATTCTTCATTTGCATTAACAAGCAGCATTCCCACAAAAAGGGCAGAAGGCCTTCCCTCCCCAGCTTCCACTCCATTAATCCCAGGGGCCAGACAGGTTTGAAGCAATCCTACTGCTATCTCCTACTGTTTGAGATCTTCTGAGGTCTTATAAGAACATCATATTCAGGAATGAAAGCACTCAACTTTACACCCATATCCAGCCTGCTGGAGACCTGGGTCAGTGACAGCAGCTAGAAGGTAATATTCTGGGAGGACATCCTAATAATGTCAGCTATCCAAAAAATAGACTATTGGTCTCTGCTATTGAGTTACCAAGTTCAGTGAAGATACATGGAATTTCTGTCTTCCCACCTTTTCTTCCTCCAAAGGGAAGGAAGGGTGGAAAGATCCGGGGCATACTGGATTTCCTGAGACAGTGGTAAGGAATTCAGGACAGACAGCAACCAGACATATTTGTATAACTAAAGTAGATGGGGACAGCTACTGGAATGCTTCAAAACCAAGTTTTTGTTTCTTGGTTAACTGTCTCAGCCATCTTGGCTATTTAAGCTGTGGCGATTGGTCAGATCTAGCACACAAGTGAAAGCCTCTTGGTGGAAAGCAATTTCAGTATTTCCTGGAACTTGGTAGATCCAGGGCTAACCTAGGACCCTCAGATCTACAAGCCCCATCCTGGACCACAGCACAGCAGGCCTAGGTGGGATGCGCCTTCACCTCACATCCAACCTTCTTCTTTCCCTTCTTCTGTCCCTAAGGCAAATTAGGGACCTTACCAAGGTTCGTGAGGAAGAAACTGGCCAAGTCACAATTTGGAGGAACCCAGTGGTCATCTTCAGAAGCTCATGCTCACCTTCCATGATGGAGATGTGAACAGCTCTTCTGCGGGTCCTAGGGACACTGCTCAGTCTTGGGCCATGGGTTATGGAGGGACAGCTCCGGCTGGGAACCATCCCTGCTCTGAGGTTAAGGAAAAAGAGAACTTTGTTGACTTCAGTGCACAAATTTGGGAGGTACTTGGAATTGACTGCTGGCTATTAGGATTGCTTGTCTGTATTAAGTTTTTAAGAAAATCTTCAATGCTTTTTCTTTACCTTTGGCCCGTGGATCCCAGTCAAGAGACATTGCTTCAAACTCCTCCATCTCCTATTATCCTAGCCCCACCTGAACCTTTCTTTAGTGCACAACACTGCCGCTAGTTGGGGGTGAGTGGGTAGGGAGGCAGGACTGTCAGGGAGTAAAGCCTCAGGATGAGCAGTACTGAAAATGCACCTGAGGACCAAGACTGGCCAGCCTCCCTAATCTCCAGTAGAGGCTGCTGGTGACAGGGGGCTCTGTGTGAGGCAGCAGGAGTAATTCTTCCATTCCCTGAGGCAAAGGCTGGTTGGCAAATTCTAGCCTTCTTGGCCAATCATATTCTTTCTAGGTCTTATCAGCTTCTAGGAGATAGGCTTTTGGAAATGCATGATGTATGGCTTATTCCTGAAGCATGTTTACTGAAACTATTTTATACCCAGTTTGGCAGGGCTGTGGGGCTATGCCTGGCTTCCTCTAAGAGTCTCATTCCAGAACCAATGACATACTGCTTCCTGGACACATTTTCCGTAGTCTGTGATCAAAGTTAAGCTTGGGAGGACAGAAGAGAACTACTGAGTGAGGTGGCACCTGGGTGTGCTATACTATCTGTAGCAGCAGTCCTCCTGCATTCTCTATCAAGGGTCAAAGACTTCTTCCCCTTACTTTCAGCTGAGACAGGTTTCTTCAACTTCCTGCCCTATTCTCCTGCCCCTTTGGTGGCCATTGTGGCCAGGAGCATCACAGTACTCAATCTTCTGAGATTCTGGGATCTGAGCTGGATCTGGTTTTACACGAAGCCCCTGGCAGCCTACCTGTGTATTTCTGGTGGTTCCCGTTTGATCTTAGCACTTGACTCCATTACTTCCTTTGCAACTCGGCCGCTATAAGTAGAATAAGGAGAACAAGCAAGAAATGAGACAGTGTTCCAGGACTGGGCTCCTCTCCAAGATCTCGGGTGCTTTGGCTCAATTGGGAAATGGCCTCTTTGGCCCATCCCTTCCCCCTACGTTTTGGTCACTGAGAAAGTTTGCTTGTTGGGGTAAAGAGTTCTAAACTGTTATGATGGCCTATCATGGAGAGTTCTCCATCTCTGGAGTCTTTGGGATCTTCTATACTCAGGAATGATTCTTCATTCAGCATGGGAGGAAAAAAGCAACCTTTAGACAGGGTAACAAAAACAATTACTGTTACAGTTCTTATTTTGCAACTGTTGTAAGAGAAGGAAAAGAACCTCACAGACAGGCCAGGCTCACCTGTAGTCCTAACACTTTGGGAAGCAAAGGTTGGAGGACTGCTTAAGGCTAGGAGTTCAAGACCAGCCTGAACAAGGGCGAAATCCCTGTCTACAGAAAATTGGAAAATCAGCCAGGTGAGGTGGGAAGGCTCCTATAGTACCAGCTACTTAGAGGCTGAGGAAGGAGGATCACTGAAACTCACAGTGAGCTATAATGAAGCCACTCCAGTCAAGCTAGAGTGACAGAGCAAGATCCTGTCTCAAAAATACCAAAAAGCCTATAGACAACCAACTGTAGGGAAAGAAAGAGTAAAAGACAGAAAAATTGTTTAGGGATAGAAACCTCAGCCTTGTTTTGAGTTCCTCAGTGTTTTATTTTCAAGGATAAAGACCACTAAGTGAGTGACTGTTTTCCAGAGAAGGGTCTGAAAATAGATCCATAATGGTTACTTACTGTCACTATTTACCTGTATCGGAACCGGCTCCCTTTAAAGAATAAATTGCTGCTGGATACTGTGCGGACTTGGCTTGACTTCTCCAGCCTGCAGCAAGGCAAAGTGCAGTGTGACAGACAGCTTGAAACTCACCCAGGCTAAAGCAGAACATTCCCAGCTCCTTCCAAAGGCTACTTAAGGAAACTACTCAGGAAGAAGCCTGTTCTAACCCACTCTAGTTTCAGACTCTCTTACCAACTGTCCTCTTGCTTCAGTGCCCAGGACAGTCCTGTGGGAACCCATTATAATGTCAGGAGAGAAAGATCCCCAAGTATGTTTCACGTAGTTCACCAGGGGATGGCAGAGGATGATGGTCTGGGGGAATAATCTCAGCCAGGCCACTTACTAGCAGTGTGGCCTTGGGCACATTTCTTTCCCTCTCATCTATAAAATGATGGACTGGGGACTTCTATACCTCAGGGGTCCCTTCCAGTCCTACCTAGTATTTTGACTTCGTATCTGTGTGTAGGTAATTATGCCCTTCCTCTTCCATCTCCCTCTTGGCGATCCTTAAATCACAGGGTGTCCCAGAAGTCACCATACATAGGAAAATGGGAGAAATTGTACCTAAATGTACCTTTATTTACAAAATATTCATTGCAAAATTTTGCAAAGAGGTGACCAACATGTAGAAAATATTTTGCAAATAAAGGTACATTTAGCTACTGTTTCCCCCATTTTCCCTGTGCCTGGTGGCTTTTGGAATACCCTGTTCATTACCATAGTTAAGACTATGAGAAGTCCTGCAGTGAAGAAACTAACATTAATCACTTGACATTAATAAAAAGTTCCATTGTGTATTTGAGCTTGGAGCTTTCTTCCTTCCCCCAAAATGCTTGTGTAACATCATTTTCAAGGTTTTGGAAGGCCATGGGAACTGTAGAACATCTTTCTGGTTGATTTCACCAATCCCATTAGCTGTCTCACACTTAGAAATGGAAGCTTGGGCAGAGCTGCCCAGAGAGAAGTCTCATAAGACCCAGCTTACTTGTGACACACCCAGGTGCCTATAGTACTAAACAGGCAGCAACCCATTTGGGTCTGAAATCTTTGGTATGAGGTCAGTAGAAACTGTCCCCTAAAGCCATGAACAGTTCCTAAGAGACACTATCCCCACCTGCCTTGGGGCTCCATGAGGTCTGAGTCCACCTTCCTTCTTGCCTAGCAGATCCTCAAGCCTGACTCTACTCCTGTCCAGACACTGCCAGAGGCTGGACTAGTGACTTGTATGTGAGTGATGCTGAGAGCAAGGTCACAGAGAGAGTCTGCCACAGACTTGGCATAACTGGGGATCTGACCCAGCATAGAGGCTTTAACAATTAGAATATTAAGGAGGCAATAGAAGCTGGAAATGACCTCAGTTCCCAGTGTGGGTACTGGCCGGGCTGGGTGGGTATGGAGATCTATTAGTGGAAAGACGCAGAAACTGAGTTTGGTCACAGGTTCAGAAGCATACTTCTATTCTCAAGACACAGATGGAAAAGCAAAGCCCTTAAAAATGGTGCTGGAGGCATGAAAAGATAAGGGAAGGGGATTACTTGCATTTGTATTAGACACTTTGGCAAAGAGAAGGAGAATGCTTCTAAATATACCACTCCCCAGGCAGTGACAGCTAAGTGTGGGGAAGGCCTCTGCTCCTGCCTTCCTTTCTCTGTTGGGGAGGCTCACAGGACCCTGTTTTTCCTGGGCTATTTCTCTGTCCCACAAGTGGGAGTTTGCCTCTCAAGTTGCTTCTCTCCAGGATCATGTAACTGGCCAAACCTGGGTTCTCTCCTCACCGACCTAGGAAAGGTGTTAACAAAAGAAAGGTTTTCCTGACTTTCCCTGGACAGCAAGGACTGAACGGGAGAGACATCTGACCATTGACCAGGCTTCTTCAGCAGAAGAAAGAAGCCCACTCAGATTAGAATTCTGCCTGCCCAAGCACTTCAGAACCTACTCAAGAAACAGCAGCTGGGGCTGGGGCCCTAGTAATCGGGAGGACACTGCTTCTGCTGGCTGGCATTCTTAGCAGCCAGCAGGTGGCAGAGTCTATTCACCAGAAAGGAGGATGGTGCCACTCAGCCCAGAGCAATTCTGATCTTTCCAGGATCATTCAGGTTATTGGAGGGGGCACCTAGCCTCTCAGGGGCATTTGGTGACAGTAAGGCTCACCTTGGGTGAAATAGACCACACACTCTGTCTTGCCTTGTCTTAAGATACATATTAAAGCATACATCATTCTATTTTTAAAACAAAACTAAGGGGTTTAGTTTAATATTCTTTGCCTGGCATATTCCTAGTTTCTTGATGGGTCATTTCTTTGCTTCCTTATGCTTTTTAAAACCATTTTCTTAACAATAGAAAATGGAACACAAAATCCTTTGATAAGCAAAGTTCTTGCCTTTGGCTTGAACCTGGTTTCTCAGTAACAGTCAATTCCTTGCCCACCTCAGCTACCCTAACCTGTGCTCTTAGGCACTTGGCCTGTCACTGGCAACCCCGCTAGCAGTGAGACACCAGGAAGGGCTGGTATCAACCCCAGATTAGCTCCGGCCCCCAATAGGAAGCAGACCCAAGTCTTTTGGGGCTGGGGCCTAGAAACCAGGGAGCTTCCCTGGGTTGTGCCTGGTCCTTTGTGGAGCTGTTGTGTTCTAGGCTTCCCAAGGGCACTGAATGGCTCCCTAAGTGCAGCTTGATTCAAGATAGGTATCCATTGGCCTTTTCTGGCCCAAATCTTGCCCCTAACAACCAGACAAGCTTTACCATTGGGGGCTGTCCAAGGACATCTCCAGGCAGACACCTTGGACTACCTAGCTGAACCATATTCCCAGACCTTGGCTCTGTATCTCCAGGGGCTATTGACAGAGACACAGGAAGGGTCCAAGCTTCACTAGAAAGCCCAGTTCTATGATCTCATGCCTTCTTTCAGTTTGCCTCCCCATCATTCCTCAAAATAGCCTTTGTGACTTTGGCTCTGATAAAGATGGTCCCTGTTGCATATGTCCACTCACTTGTAGAAGGCTTGGTTCTCAATTCCACATTTCCAGAGGTGCTTACAGGCTTCTGGAGTTGGAGCAAAATAAGTGAGAATAATTTTCTTTTCCTGCAGAAAATTCCACATAGAAATGGCTGAGTGTGAATGGAGAAGTGAAGGGTTAAGTAGCCCAGGACCCTGACCTCTGAGCTGTTGGAGGGCCCCGGCAGCTGGTTAGTTGGGAGGGAACACCTGCAGGACCCTTCGCAGTAGAGATTGGTTCACTTCACACATGGCAAGTCCAATTAGTAAGTCTCAGCTGGCATAGATTGAACCAGGAGAGCCCTTGGTGAGAAAGAGGCACTTACATCTGGAATTTCCATATGGAAGAAAAAGAATCTTGTTTGTATTTCTTGGAGGTAAGGATCTCTTGGGTGGAAGCTCTGGGTGTCATCAGCATCCCTGAGGAGTGCTATGCTCCAGAGTCTTTAAACCCCTTCATACCTCATGTCTAGGTCTTGACTTTAGTCTTGGCTTAGTATGCAGGTGGCTTAGTTCCATCTAGACCCCTTAAACTTGGCCCTGGCCACTAGGAACCATTCCCCACCCACCCCCAGGAGAAAGAAACCAGTACTCACCTCTTTCTGACTTACGTATAAATAGAAAGTCTTTCCTTCAAATTTCAGCTTGGTTACCTCATTCCTAGAAGCACAAAGAGAGTGCCTGTCACCTCATGTGGGCTGCATGTTCACAGCCAAGTCTTGTAGATGCACAGCCCACCCCGACTTGAAGGGTCTCCAGGCACAGACACAATTTTAGCCAAAATTAGAACTGAAACAAGACAGCAGCGCAGTGGCCTTGGAGAACAGTTGTTGGAACAATTCAATCCACAGTTTTCTGGTCAATCACACTATAATAATAGGGTGATAGGATTTCAGGCTCATCAACAGTGGCTGTAAAAGGGAAACATTTGCATGTAAAGTGAGTCTAGGTAGAGTGTGGGTCATTTCAGGATTAGGTTCATAACATGGGTGCATTAATTGGATGGGATTATGAAACATAAGATGCCACAGGTAGCTGATGAGGCCAAAGTTCAAGATACAGCAAATAATGAAAAACAATGCAACCAGGTTCTGAGGGAGTTGAGTCTTTCAGGTGACTGTGCCACGGGATGGAAAATGCAGTTTAATGCAGACAAATGTCAGACAGTCCAGGGAGGGGGCAGGGCAACATACCAAAGAGAGAGAACAAATTACATGGAACAGTCATGCAGCGTACTGACCAGGAAAGGGGCTTAGGGGTTATTGTAGAAAAATCCTTGAAGCCACCAGCCCAGTGAATGGCTGCAGTAAAAGAGGCAAACAGGATACTGGGGTATGTCACCCGTGGGACAGACACAAATCAGAAGAAGTGACATGGTTACTGTACATGGCACGGCCTAGACCTCACCTCCATATACTGCTTCTCAGCCTTGGTTACATTTGCAAAATGAAAAAAATACTAGGGTCTTAGGTGGATGTCCCTGAGAGCCAGAGCTCTGCCTCAGCATCAGTTGTTCCTTACTTCCCTTCCATTTGTCCAGCACAGCTGCCCTCTGGAGCCTCAGGGCCTTTTCCACATCACTGGAAGCCTTATTTTTCTACCCAACAGGGACCCCCCAAGGAGGTCTGATTGTGCACATCTGCCTCCACTTGGCTTCTTTCTCTTTGTAACTTCTAGGGACATTTACTTAATATCTACCTTAATACTACCGTAGAAAGGTAGTAAGAACCACGTACCTGATTTACTGCTGGGCATAGCTCAGGGGACAGGAGAATCACCTGTTCTCTATGATCCTGGAAATCATGGCTGGGTCAGGATGAGGGCTCACATCTGACCACCAGTTCTGAGCTAATACAAGCCGCATGGTATTCTTTTCCTGTCTGATTCCCTTTTATTCCACCCCCCCACCCCCCCACCCCCGGCAACAAATCAATCATCAATCTCTCCTTCACATGCAGAAGACATTAAACGTCAATTGGTTAATATATACACAAGCATGGCTGGATCATTTAGGTTCCAGCAAGCAAGGGAGGAAAGTAAGGAGTTTTGTTTTGGAAGTGAGATTGGGTTTGTATTTATTATTACAAACTCAAGACAGGCTGAAGAGGGGACTTCCTGAGGAAGTGGCACATGTGGAAAGAAATGGGTCTGGGGGAAGTGGGGATCTTCAGGAGGGGTAGGGACACTTAGAGATCATAAGTGTCTAACAGGTGCATCCTACTTGTTTGTAGCTAAACTGGGCCCCTGACAGGGACCTCATGAAACAGCCACCCCAGTCAGCATGTGGCCCAGGATCTGGGCCCTCTAGGGAACATTAAGTAGCCTGGACATCCAGGCAGCAAATGCTCCACACTAGGAGGGCTATGGCCTGATCCTGCTCGCTGTCTTTTATTGAAAAAGGATTTGTTAGACAGGAGATCCTCACCCAGAGAGCACAATGAAGCGGGCCAATGTGAAGAAGCCCTGGAAGCAGGTGTGTTCTGGTCTAGTAGTAACTTGAGGGCACATGCTGCTGTCCTGGGGAATGGGACCTGGCCCTACATGTCTGAGGAGCAATTTCCCCAGTGCTCTGTTTGGTCCTTATATTGCCACCCTTCCCAAGAACAATATGGGTTGAAAAGGTGGTTTCTGTCCACAAACTCAGTGGGGAAGCTAAGGATGGCGTAGGAGGATAGATGCCCTGCAGCAGCCCTGGAAGAATGCTTACTAGAAAGCAACTCTGTACTCAGATTCCTCATCAGCTGTTTTGGAGAAGGCAAAGGAACCAAGACAGGGAGTAGGCTTCCTCTGCTGAGCTCGGCTGGAGCAAGGGAAGCCACTTATCTAAGCCCATGGGAGGATCTGGCCAACTTAGAGTTGGCAGTCTAAGGTCCAAGAAGGTACAGAAATCATAGGGGCTTAGTAAAATATGCAAAATTTTCTTGGAAAATTTGCATGGATTGGCCAGCAATAGAGTCTCCAGGGTAGCCAAATGTCAATCAACAAACCAGAGCCATGCAGAACAGACCTCAAAAGCAAAGACTGGGCAGGAGAGGAAGCAGTTCAGCACAGCTGCAGCTGAGGCAGTGGCTCTTGCCTGTTAGGAGCAGGAGTGGAGCAGGGAGGGAAGGAAGAGTGGGGATATGACTTCTGGTGGCTGAGGACACTTAAGTCCTAAAGAGGAATGAGAGTTCAGTTCACCAGTATCTGAACTCTTGCAGACAAAATGGCCACAGTGGGAGCTGGTCTGAGGAGGGTGTTTTGCCAGAGTTAACAGGGTGACATATCTGTCCTAGGGGTCACTGCCTGTGAGCTCTTCCCTTTTTAACAGAGTATTAAGGGTACTGGGCCATCCACAGAGATGCTCCAGAACAACCTGCCCTAGAGGGCTACATGTGGCCCTCTGTAGGGGAGGGGTGGGTGCTGTTCTCTTGAGAACTTGGCTTCTCTAACACTACCCCAGGCCTCTAATCCTCTGCAGAAATCAAATGTCCATACCCTTTCTCTCTTTGGGAGAGGCTGTTGGCTCTCAGGGACACCCCTTTGGAAGAACAGGATCCCCAGGAAGAGACCACTCCCTTTGTCAGTTACCATTATCAACATAAGGCTTTGGAAAGTGCTCGGAACCATAATTGCCCACTCACAGACAAAGGATGCAGGAACCAAGCCCCCTCCCCAGTTGGTGAAATATAAAGAGCCTATTTGGAAAATGAAAACACTCACCATTTAATGAAGTGGACCCTCTTGTTTCCTTGAAGAACAACAAACCCAAAAGGAGTGAAGGCCAAAAATGCAGCATTTCCTGATACATCCTGTAACACAGAAAGACTTCTCACTGGGAGGATGCAGGTGCAGAGGTGAAAGGGTAAGAAACAGTTCATAGGTGACGCAGGGCTAATACTTGGCAGTAGGTCACAGAGGGAAGAGCACACCCCTTGAAATCACAAGACTACAATTTGAAACCCAGCCTTGCCACTTGCCAGCTTCGTGACTATAGGCAAGTGACAAACTGAGGTTCGGTTTCCTTCTCTGTAAGTTGTAGATTATAATGACAACAACCTTAGAAGGTTATTGTGAATATCCAGAGAGAATGGTGAAACCTCATGCTTTGCTAATATGACTGCAAAATGGTTAGGTCATTTTAATTAAAGCATTTGGAAGTTCTTTAGATTGTTTAAACACAGTATTACCATATGACCCAGGAATTCCACTCCTAGACATGTACCTGACAGAATTAAAAATATATGTCCACACAGAAAATAATACATGATTTTTTTTTTTTTTGAAATAAACGTCTTACTCTGTTGCCCTGGAGTTGAGCATTGTGGCATCATAGCTCACAGCAACCTCAAACTTCTGGGCTCAAGTGTTCTCCTTGGGACTACAGGTGCCGGCCACTATGCCTGGCTACTTTTTAGTAGAGATGGGGTCTTGTTGCTCAGGCTGGTCTCAAAGTCCTGAGCTTAGGCATTCCATCTGCCTTGGCCTCCCAGAGTGCTAGGATTACAGCTGTGCCTGGCCACTAATACATAATTGTTAATACATTATTGTTAGTTGTAGCACTATTCTAATAGCTAAACAGTGGAAACAATCCAATCCATTCTTCAGTGGAAAATGTCCATCTGTTGATAAATAAACAAGTAATATATTATGGTACAATGGAATAGTATTCAGCTGTAAAAAGAAAGGAAATACTGATCCATGCTACAACATGGATTAATGATGAAAATATTACATGAAGTAACAAAGCCAGTTATAAAAGATCATACTTTGTGGTCTTTTAACTCTGTGAATATACTAAAAACCACTGAATTGCATACTTTCAGAGGGTAAGTTTTGTGATATGTGATTATACAGGGTGTCCATAAAATAGCTTCCTATTTTAAATTGCACGCTCTTTATGGACACCCTGTATTTCAAAAAACTTTTTTTTTTTTTTTTTTTTTAGATGGAGCCTCAAGCTATCCCCCTGGGTAGAGTGCCATGGCATCACAGCTCACAGCAACCTCCAACTCTTGGGCTCAAGCGAGTCTCCTGCCTCAGCCTCCCAGGTAGCTGGGACTACAGGCGCCCGCCACAACGCCCAGCCATTTTTTGGTTGCAGCCATCATTGTTGTTTGGCAGGCCTGGGCTGGGGATTCAAACCCGCCACCTTAGGTATATGTGGCTGGCGCCTTAGCCGCTTGAGCCACAGGCGCCGAGCCCAAAAAACTTTTTAAAGAGAGAGGCAGTTATCATTATCATGATGGTCCTATGACACCAGGACCCTCAGGAAAGTTTAGTTGAAGAAAAGATAAATAATTGCATGAATGGAACAGTTGCTGAGGTGTCTGAATCAACAGGAAGGCCAATGTCACTATCAGTCTGTAGACACCAGGCTTGATGTTCTATTGAGCAAAGCGGGCAGAAAACACAGCAGAAGCAACAGGTCACCATCCCCTCATGTGGGAAAATGAGCTCTATGAGGACTAGAATGGTGGAACGATTGTGTTCTGAGAGGGGCTTCCTTCCCAGCAGCTGTCAGGCTGCATACACAACAATGGAGAGGGTGTCAGTGTGTTGAGGAGGCCAGACAGTTACACCACAATGGGGGGGTCAAACTTACCTGCAGGAGAACCTTCTGGGCCACAGCTTCGGAGTCAGGGCCAGACACTTGGCATGAGGTGCACAAGTGGTAGCCATGGCTAATGAGCCAGATCACCTGAGGGTGGCCTACCTCAGTCTCCCCACCTTCAGGGTTTGCCTTGTTGGCACAAATTTTAGCCTTATTGGTCCTAAGAACAGTGTGGCCTCTGCAGGGCTTTATAAGCCTTACCTCAAGGAAAAATGTAGTTTTGCCTTAAAACTGCCTCTCAGAGTCAAGGTTACAAGGGTAAGTATCTGGGTCCAGGAACAAAGTATGTGTTTCACCAACATTTCCAATTAATATATCATTATTATTGTTGCTATTGTCCTTTCTTCAGGGCCTATCATAAGCCAGACATTTAGCTGCAAACATGATGTCATTCAACCCATGGGCACAACAAAAAGCTGTTTAAAAATAACTGGAATGTAGACACTAAAGGCACAAGGCTGGATTTCCTCCTGCCTGTCCTGTCACCAGTGCCTGGTGGTGGTTATAAATATCTGAGCACCTGGCACTGCACACAAACACTGTTCCTGCCAGGAGGCACCGGGGCCAGTCTGGCAGGCTCACAGAGGTATGGGTCGGGGCAGGGTGCCCTTGTGGGGAGAGTGCCTGGCAGAGGTAGGTGAGAGAGGCAGTCTGCCTCAAAAGGAAGGTGGACACTGGGAGCCTTCTGCTCACTGTGTAGGCAGGACCCAAAGAAGTCTTAACACTAGGCTGAGAAAGAGACTGGAGGGTGGAAACCTGATTGTCCACAGTGAGTAGAAGAGGAAATATGTATCAGATGAAGGTGTAAGACAATGACATGGGGCAGAGGGGCCAGTTAGGTTGTGGTGGGGGAAATACATATGTGCGCGCAAACTCGAGGGGAAGGCAGAGGTGGGGCAGGCCCAGGGAAGGTGTTTTATAATGCTTGCTGGAATAGAGGAAAGGCCTAGAAAGACAAGGAGCTTGAGGGATGGAAATGAAAGGTTGGGCCTGCAGGAGGGTAGTGGATGGTGTGACACAATAGGGACAGAGTAGGGAAGGGAGGTGAAGAGGTGGGGTGGTGGGGTGGCAGGGGTTTAGGGGAGGGACAGGGATGGGAGTGAGGGATGGCAGGGAAGGGCCCACCCTGCTTCTTCCCACTTGGCTCATGTGGGCAGTGAGAGGCAGGAGAGCACCCCCACTAGAACCACAGTGCCACAGACTGTGGGTCAAACCCCTCAGTGCAGGTCTGGCTCTGCCACTCACTGTGTGACTACGGCCAGGTCCCTAATTCCTCTGTGTTTCAGCTCCTCACTGTAAAGTTAGGGTTGATGATATTAGCTACCTTATAGGTTATGCTACAGGGTACCCCACAAATGCTAGTGGCAGTGTTGTTAATATTACAGCTGCTACTAGTTAAGTTTGTTGAATATAATACAAATTCTTTAAAAAAAAAAACCTAACATTTTACTATTTTTCCTGATTTTGACAGACTTAAATGTTGCTAGTTAGGAAACAGAGGTGGGGGAAGTTACAACAAAAAAGAAGACATTCCTTGGTAGGAGACCATGGAGGAGGAGGATTTGAGTGATCCACGAATCTGTAGTGGGCGTTAGGAGAAAGGGTCAAAGGGCATGACATAGTCAGAGATGTGCTCGAGTTATCCCAGTGACCATTGTCCCTCTGATCAAACCAAAGGGAAGAGGAGGTCCTGCTAGGAGGTGGGCTGTGCCTGCAGTTTGCCCTGGTTGGCCATTCACCTGCATTGTCCAGACACCCCAGGGATGGCTTCTGAGTGAAGGCAGGTGTTAGAGGGGAGCAGTCCTTGTGACCAGACTGGTTTCAACAGGTAGAGAACTGGGAATTGGGATGCCACATCATTCCAATAAGTAACAGTAACACCTGGGCTGATCTCAATCCAGTCTCTCACATGAGGGGAGCAATTCTCCAAACTGCTTCCCATGCAACAGATACAGATGCATGCGCTGCCCAACCACAGGGGCCAGGGTGGTGCCTGTGGCTCAAAGGAGTAGGGCACTGGCCCCATATACTGGAGGCGATGGGTTCAAACCCAGCCCCGGCCAAAAACTGCAAAAAACAAACACAGGGGCCAGGGTGGCTGGAACGTTCGCTTCTAGTCTCTGGCACGGGCTCAGCAACCACTGAGGAGATAGACTTGAATTATAGCAGAAATATTACATCAGTGCCAGCATGAAAATACAAAACACACCCACACCTTCCAGGGAACTTCTCCAGTTTCTTCTGAGTGTCCTCCTTGCCCTTGGGCATTGCATTCAAAATAAGTTGAATGACAAAAAGAAGAGGGGAAGAGTAGAAGAAAAGTGTCACAGACATAGTCACCTTTTCCACAGATCTTCTGTTTTACCAGGCTGTAGTCAGTCTCCTCCCTATTCTCTTCCCATACCTATGAAATCAGTGCTCATGGGACTAAGGCATTAATGGAGCTGGGAGGTGGAATAAAAACTCAGGTGTTAGGCCGGGCACGGTGGCTCCCCTGTAACCCTAGCACTCTGGGAGGCTGAGGTGAAAGGATCCTTTGAGCTCAGGAGTTCGAGAACAGTCTGTGCAAGAGCGAGACCCCCTCTCTACTAAAAAACAGAAAAACTAAGGCAAAAGGATAGCTTGAGCCCAAGAGTTGGAGGTTGCAGTGAGCTATGATGCCATGGTACTCTACCCAGGATGACAGCTTCAAACTCTGTCTCAAAAAACAATCAAATTCAAGTGTTGCCAGCTACGCAGTAGACATCGCCAGCCCCACTTTGCATCAGATGACAGTCAAAAGAATCTAATTTACTTCTAAAGTTGTGAAATCAAAAATTTATTTTCAATTTCTCATTCTTGTGGAAAGAGCTTTAGTCTTTTTTTTTTTTTTT
>NW_003852445.1:10603855-10615331 GCF_000181295.1 Otolemur garnettii
TTTTGGTTGCAGCCATTATTGTTTGGCGGGTCCGGGCTGGATTCGAACCTGCCACCTTAGGTGTATGTGGCTGGCGTCTTAGCTGCTTGAGCCACAGGCGCCGAGCCAAGAGCTTTAGTCTTAATTGAGGACCCCAGCTTTGCTTCTTATTTGCTCTGTGACTTACTTAACCTCCTCAACCTCAATTCTCATTTGCAAAATGAGAACAATAAAACAGGGTGGACAGAAAGTTTTTGTGTAGTTTAAAATAGTTTAATATAGTAAATTACACACGAACTTTATGGACACCCTATATATATACCTCTAGAAATACTACTTCAGTCTCATTTTAGGGAGATAGCCCAAATATCTTACTGCTAGGACACTGTCACAGTGTTTTTCTTAGAGACAGGAAGAGTCTTCATTCCTTATCACTCATTCATATATTCATATGGACCCTCCTGTAAAATGTGATTTGCATCAATTCAACACCATCAAAGCTTCACTTTAAGATCATCACTCTGACCAGAAAAGTATTTTGGGGGCCATCCTGGTGGCTCAAGCCTGTAATCCTAGCACTCTAGAAGGCCGAGGCAAAAGGATCCCTTGAGCTCAGGAGTACGAGACCAGTCTGTGCAAGAGCAAGACCCCTGTCTGTACTAAAAATAGAAAAATTAGCTGGGCATTGTGGCAGGCACCTGTAGTCCCAGCTACTTGGGAGGCAACTACATGGGAGGCTGAGGCAGGAGGATCACTTGAGCTCAAGATTTTGAAGTTGCTGTGAGCTAGGCTGACACCATGGTACCCTAGCCTGGGCAACAGAGTAAGACTCTGTCTCTAAAAAAAGAAAAGAAAAGAAAATGAAAAGGTTTTTAGAAATAAGAGTACTTAGTGGTTAAGTTTTAAAATCTGGCCACATTTGTCTAGTCCTCATAACTTTTACCTTCAGATACAAACAAAGTAGGTTTTTGTCTCCTGTCACCCCACAGGATATCCTGGGTGTGACTGAGTCAGGACCAGGCATTCTTGGTTGTTAGGTCTCTGGGGTCATCCTGTCCCTTCTCTGGGACATGACTCAGACTAATTCAATATTGGTGAACAAAGCCTCTATTATTCTTTAAAAACTTGAGGGCAGAAGATGATTTCACATGCTCTTTTGAACACTTACAGCCATTTCTGAAAGAGTTCACAGTTGGAAACTTTAAGTCAGTCATGAAAATCACCCAGTGCCAATATACTCTACTTTGGCCACAGAAAGCTAGAATGGCAGTAAAGAGGAGGTGGCGGCACCCTGTAAGAGGCCTGGCGTCACCCATGACAATTCAGAAATAGAATTCTTGATAGAAATTTGCCATCTGAGTGGCTTTGTTCAAATTCTCCATTTCAGCAGTAAGTCTGACACTTTCCCTGCAGCACACAACCACAAGGGGCCCACTGAGGATGGGAGAGTCACCTCTGACCCTGTTCTGTTTTTGTGAAGTCAGGGGTAACTGGTCAAGGTGGGAGAAGGGGGATTTCTTTAGAGAGGAGGCTAGGTGGCTGAATTATGAAAGTAATGATCCTATTTTAGGGGCAGAGGAACAAATAGTATTTTTTTTCTGTGGCCGATCTAACTTAGATCCTGCAGAAATCAATTTTCTCCTGATCTATACAGAATAGACATAAAGACAACTGGTGAACGTCCATTAAATTTTTATATGATTATTTCAGTAATCTTGTAGGTCTGTGTCCTCTCTGTAACAGAATTGGCAGTGCATTGTGCTTGGTTCCTAAATAAATGCCATTTCTACAGAAGGAAGACCATGAGTGATGATGATTTAAAAGACAATTCCTGGCTTGAGTCTCATCAGTAACTTTGGACATGTTAGTCTATTTGGGGGACTTTTTTTTTTTTGAGCCAGAGTCTCACTATGTCACCCTTGGTAGAGTGCTATGGTGTCACAGCTCACAGCAACCTCAAACTCTTGGGCTTAAGCAATTCTCTTGCCTCAGCCTCTTGAGTAGCTGGGACTACAGGAGCCTGCCCCAATGCCCGGCTATTTTTTGGCTGCAGTTGTCATTGTTGTTTAGCAGGCCCAGACTAGGCTTGAACCTGCCAGCTTTGGTGTATGTGGCTGGCGCCCTAACCACTGACCTACAGACGCTGAGCCCCTTTGGGGGACTTCTTATCCCCCTCTTACCCTTTCTTGTTTGCATCTTCAGAGGCACAGTATTTTATCTTAAATTCAGGACAAAAATATCTTCTTGGCAGTGATATTATAAAGATTAAATGAGATAATGTATGCATGTGCCTGGCACCTGCAAAGTTTAAGATAGTAAGACTGGGTGTCTGGGTATCTATGATGAACCTTAACAGGGCAGCTCCATCAGTCAGGTCCAGAAGGCCACAGTCTGGGGGTAACAGTATGGGGGTACTGCAGGAGACTCAGGCAAACTGAGTCTCTGAGCCACATAGATGAAACAAGATGGCAGCTCCTAAGGGTGGAGAGGTGCCAGGTGCCAGCAATGGGCTGCCAGTGGTTTGTTCCATTCTCCCCCTCCAGCAGCTCTGACGCTTGGGCTGCTGACAGCTCCATTAGGGGCTGAGGAGTGAGTCAGACAGTGTGGGACAACCTTGCACAAGTTCAGAGCTTGGGTTTTACTGCAGAGCTCTCTGGCTGTTTCACCCAGGGTTTGCAGGATTTCCTTTTTCCTAGTCCCAGCGCCAGACAAGGACATTCTGGGCAGAAAGAAACTATCAGTGTGCACAGGAAGAACAGCAGCTTCTTAATCAGTGCAGGGGACAGAGCCCAGCTGAAGCATTTTTCTGCTCTCATTTAATTATCAAAATGATTCCTCTTCTTCTGTCCTCCCCAGGGCTGCGTGCCCCAGATTCCCTGGGCCCAGTAATTGCCTCTCTGTTAATAGAAATCATCAGTATTTATTACACGGAGCGGGCCAGCTTATTTCAGTTCTCCTTGTAGCAACATTAAGGGGAGTGCTTGGTATCTTATCACTA
Organism: Otolemur garnettii; assembly: GCF_000181295.1. Lineage (NCBI taxonomy): Eukaryota > Metazoa > Chordata > Mammalia > Primates > Galagidae > Otolemur > Otolemur garnettii. The sequence goes on from NW_003852445.1 coordinate 10,606,833, forward strand.
AAGTGACTCTACTTAATGACAAGAGTAAAGGCTCCCAGACTGTTTTCTCTTTGCTTGGGAGGGTAAGGAGACCATGAGCCAGAGCCTAATGGAAGGAGCTAAGGGGTGTGAGTAGGAGCTTCAGCAGGGGCCCTGCCATGGCCTGAGGGAGCAAGAGGAAGAGGCCAGGGACAAGGGCCCCACGGGATGAGCACTCCCACTTTCCCAGAGGAAGTCTCCCAGGGGTGGCTTCTGACCTGTAGATGGTAAATGGCAATGGTCAGCAACTTGCATTCAAACTCTTTTTTTTTTTCCTGAGACAAAGTCTCATTCTGTCCCTCTGGGTAGAAGGCTATGGCATCATCACAGTTTGCTGGAACCGCAAACTCTTGGGGTCAAGCAATCTTCCTGCCTTAGCCTCCTCAGCAGGGACTACAGGCACCCGCCATGATGCCTGGCTAGTTTTTCTATTTTTCTTTTTAGACAGAGTCTCACTTTGTCACCCTTGGTAGAGTGCTGTGGTGTCACAGCTCACAGCAACCTCAAACTCTTGGGCTTAAGCGAGTCTCTTGCCTCAGCCTCCCGCGTAGCTGGGACTAAAGGCACCTGCCACTGTGCCCAGCTATTTTTGTTGTTTGTTTGTTTAGCAGGCCCAGGCCGGGATCAAACCCACCAGCCCTGGTGTATGTGGCTGGCACCCTAACCACTGAGCTATGGATGCTGAGCCAGTTTTTCTGTTTTTAGTAGAGATGGGGTCTCCCTCTTGCTTAGGCTGATCTCGATCTCCTGAGCTCAAGCAGTCTACCCTGCCTCGGCTTCCCAGAGTGCTAGGATTATAGGCATGAGCCACTGAGCCTGGCCAAGTTCAAACTCTTGCTGTACTACCCAGGGCTTGTGAACTTTGGCTTCCCAGAACACCAGCCTTCTTGTCTGGTGAATAATATCCACTCCCAAGACCTAGCATGAGGGCTAAATGAGAAAACAATGTGAAGATTGCCTGGGGCTCGCCATGAACACCTCCTCCCTCCTCTCTTCATTTTTCCCTCAGGAGGTAATCCTGGGATATTTGGGACTGGGCAGCACGCACTGCCTGGTATGAATTCTGGTTCATCCCTACAGACACTTCAGAATGTGACTGGAATGTATTTGGAAACGGGATCTTTACAGATGGAATAAAATTCATCTGAGGTCACTGGGATGGGCCTCTCTGTGTCCAGTGATGAACAAACTCATCAAAGACAAGGCTGTGCCAGGAGCCTCACATCCTGGGGGCATGTGGATTGGGGCTGGAAACCAGATTGGTTGCCACAGTATCTTCCAGATGTCCATGGGAATAGTGGAAATCCCCACCCACCTCCCTGTGCTATGTTCAAGCTCCCAGTCAGCCCACCTCTGTCACCCCTGCCCAGGGACCCGTCTCGGGCCTCGAGGAACTAGGCAGGTTGGGGTCAAGCGCAGAGCTGACCTGGCACCTGCTGCTAACCATATCTATCTCTAGTCAACTATGTCTTACAAGGTCCTAGAGTTCAGGGAGCACAGGTGTTGAACACCCATGATGTTCTTCCACACAGATGAAGAAAGCGGAGCTCAGAGAAGGCTCCAAAGGCCCCAGTGAGCAGGAAAAAAGGACTGTGGCCTAGGGCTAGCTGGCTCCAAAGCTCTCTTCGCTCCTGTGTAGGGCCCATGCACACTGTACCTGAGCAACTTCTGGAGGGGTTTATACTACATCTGTTATGCAGAGGACATTATTTAGGAAGTTTTGCTAATGTGTCAATACCTATATGTTAATTCTTTTTTTTTTTTTTTTTTTTTGCAGTTTTTTTTTTTGGGGGTGGGGCCGGGCTTGAACCCGCTGCACCTGGTATATGGGGCCAGTGCCCTACTCCTTGAGCCATAGGCGCCGCCCTATATGTTAATTCTTTGCTGTAAATAGGCCTGAATGTGTTTTCTGACAACATGGGAAGGAGAACATAGGGGTTACTGGCAGCAGGCTATGCTAGTGGATAGGCAACTGTGGGGTAGAGAAGATGACCAGCATTTCTGAGTGCCAGCATGTTCTCAAGGTTCATGTTACATCCTAAGTAAGAACAAATCACTGTCACCTCACTGAGGGGATGAGGAAAAAACACTGTTTTGTCCCCAGGACACAGTGCTTGTTTCTATTCTATTTGTAATGAGCTAGATTATCTCCTCCTCAAAAATTCATATGTTGTTGTCCTAACCCTACAGTACTTCAGAATGTGACTGTATTTGGAGACAGGATTGGAGTGGGCCTTAATCCAATATAACTGGTGTCCTTATAAGCAGAGGAAATTAGGACACAGATGGATATAGAGGGAAGACAATGTGAAGACACAGGGAGAAGACGGCCATCCACACACCAAGGAGAGGGTCCTGGAAAAGACCCTTCTCTCAAAGCTCTCAGGAGGAACCAACCCTGCTGACTTCTTGACCTCCACCCTCTGACTTCCAGAACTGTAAGACAATAAACTTCTGTTGTTTAAGCCGCCCTGTCTGTAATACTTCATTACAGCAGCCCTAGCAGCCTTCAGAAACTAATATACTATTCATTTAATTTTTGCTTGAAACTTACAGTGTCCCTTCTCCTGTCAGGAAGAAAATGTTGATGTCTTCCTGGTCCCAGCTGATCTCCTTCAGATCAGTTTGACAATTGGTTTTACTAGTGGTACTGGATCCTCTCCAGTAACAGAAAGGGGAAGGCTAAAATGTAGAGAAACTGAGGCAGAGACCAGGAGTGTCAAAGCAACAGGGATAGGAATTGAAGTGGAGGGACACAGCCACAGAGAGCAACAGGAAGAGGCCATGGGTCTCCACTGCCCTCAATGGTGACTGTTTTCCCGTGTTCATCTCGGAAATGCCAGACATACATGAGTAATTATACAGGTTTTCTCTGGGCACAGCCTCCCTGGCTGTTGCAATCCATCCCTCACAGGCACATAATAGAATTAAATGTGACTCCACTGCGGTTCTGTGCAGTGACTTATGCCACTGCAGTCAATAAAACCCACTCTTGGAAAGAAACTAGATTATGGGTCAGGGAAGGCTGGGGAGTTGCTGAGCTGCCTCTGATCATTCCCTGTGGGGAGCCTTCCACATTCCTCCTCTTTTAATTTCTACCAGATTACCCACTGCTGCCTAAGTGGGGCCCCAGTTTTGGATTTGTTATTTAGATTGACTTTGCCTCAGATCCTCTGACATTGATGTGGCACCACAAAATTACACAACATGGAATCCAGAGGAGTTTTCACACTGAGACTTTTTCTCTGGCATTGGTCACTGCAGGAGCCAGTTCTGCAGCCACTGAAGGGTGCCCATAGGTGTAGGCATGTGACCTCTTGCGCCTGTTGCCCTCTAGAAGAGGTGGCTGGTGTAGTCTCTGACCATGGGGACTCTTACCTTACATGGGTGAGGATCTACTCCATAAGTTTCCAAGGTCTGTGCTTTCCTTAAGAAGTTCAGCTCTGATGTTGCTGGTGTTTGACCACTGGAATAAAGAAAATGACACGATTTCAGGGGTTTCTGTTCCTCACAGGTTCTCCTGAGGTAACAGATCTTTTAAGAAGTGCTCAGGGGGAAGCCACACAGCTCAATTTTTCCATAGACTGTGTTTCCTGCTTGATTCTAGGACCAACTTCAGAGACTCCTGCCCATCAAAAACCTCAAATGTCTTCAGAGTGAAGCAGGCTATGTGATGAATTGCTGGACTGTATGGACAATAGGGAGTGGTGGGGACTGTGGCAAACTGGGGAGTGTTCCTCCTACCTAATGAGCACAGCTGTTCTTTAGTTCTCAGATTTCTGTCACGTGGGAATGCAGGGCCCAGCATTGCTAGATGCTTTTTTAAAAAATCAGAAATACTGACTTTTATGTGCACTTCACAATTTTAAATACTATGGGGACAAACACCCCATCCCTTACATCTGTAGGCTGAATGCAGGTTTCTCATCTGCAATCTGATCTGGACTGAAATACAAAGAAGGGGGTCTGTGTATCTTGCTGGTGCCACCCAGCCCTCTCCCTTTAACAAAAGGAAGCATGAGAATGTAGGTGAGGAGAAGCAGTTGGAGACAGACTGAACCCCATACTCCACACTCACTCTGTCTGTCCATAGGGTGATGACAATGAAAAGGATACAAACTGAAAAAGGAAGAAGTCAGCCCTGGCTCCAAGCCATTTAGAAGGCTGCCTATAGTCTCCCTTCCTGCTGCCTCTTTAGCAGGTGTGCTGATGAGCTAGATGCAGAACCAGTGGTGGTGTCACCAGTGGCCTCTCTCATGGCTCCGTGCCCTGCCAAGCAGATGCACTTCTACAAATAGTGGTGTTGTGAATCCAGACTTCTGTGTCCACCAGCATGTCTAAGACACAGGAGGGGGTTGGGAACATGCCTGTGCAGCAGGCAAAGGGCTGGGCCCCAGAGGTGGCTAGAGCTTTGCTGTCCTTTCCAGGGAGCTTCCTCATTCCCTGTCTGCAAGGTGGAAGGCCCTGTGGACTCTATTCACCCCTAGAGTCTGCCCAAGCCTCCAGGCTCTCAAAGTGGGCATCATGTACTGGGGATCCCCTGTCTCGAACTAGGTTTCTAGAGGACTATCTCCACTATTCTGACATCCAAAATCCTCCAGGAAGTTCCAGTATATCCCTGATCTTTTCTTTGAAGGAACCAATATGCTTAAGCCTTGCCACGAGAGGTCGCTGTTTCCCCAACAGAGGGGCTCGGTGCTGGGGAAGGTTGCACCTGCTCAGGGAGAGGGTGGGAAGCATCCATTCCTCTGGAAGCCCTAGGAACAGGTCCTGCCACACACATGGGTAGGGGGTCTATTTATAAAGGCTAAGGAGGCTTTGGGTTCTTTGCTGGTAAAATTGTTGAGTGAAGGGCTTTGAGAGGAGAGGTCAGGGAAGGAACTAGTTTAAGCTTAGTACTAGCATTAGAAATCCACCTTCCCTCTTCTCCTGCCAGGACTATTCCTTCCTCAGAAGAATAGATATGCAAACATTTTTTTAAAACTTTATAGAAATTGTCATGTTTTAAAATGATGATATGTTTTATTTTATAACATTGCATTTATTATATATACCTTTTTTCTTCATAGTTTGTCAGTTTGGGGAATCATGAACCCCTTCCCCCTTTAAAAAATTAACTAAAGTGCCACAAGATAGGAACTGTGGGCTCAGCACCTGTGGCTCAAGTGGCTAAGGTGCCAGCCACATACACCTAAGGTGGCGGGTTCGAATCCAGCCTGGGCCTGCCAAACAACAATGATGGCTGCAACCAAAAAATAGCCAGGCGCTGTGGCGGGTGCCTGTGGTCCCAGCTACTTGGGAGGCGGAGGCAGGAGACTTGCTTGAGCCCAGGAGTTGGAGGTTGCTGTGAGCTGTGATGCCACAGCACTCTACCCAGGGGGATAGCCTGAGGCTCTGTCTCCAAAAAAAAAAAAAAAAAAATAGGAACTGTGATAGGGGCCAGAACTCTGCAAAGGTATAGGCATAGTTAAAACACACAGATGGTGCCAAAAAAATGTATATGCATTTTAAGGAAGCAAAAAATTGTATTACATTTATAATACTCAATGAATACTGCAACAAAAGATGAATACAAGTCACATGGAACATGTCTTATAATTGCAGAAGTCAAACATGACTTAAGTATTATAAATGTAATACAGCTTTGTCCTTTCTTAAAATGCATATACATTTTTTTAGCACCCTCTCTATATACAACCAGCCATTGGTCGTGGTTTGCCTTCCAATGATTGCTACTTAGAAGTCACATCACTGATGGTCATAAGGATTCTTAGCTTTCATCACTGTTCCCATCACCCTTGTGAAACACAAGGCTAGCTTTTGAGATATCTGCCAGGGGATTAGTGGGCCCTCCCAGACCAGTTGCATATACTAAGGAACCGACTCAGCTGGTCTTGTGACCCCTATTCAAGAACTGACTCTACATAAGAAGGCAATTTCTACATCCCTGTGGTTCCACCCTAAACTCAGTCTATCAGCAGACCCAACTACCTAGCTCTTTACCTACCAAACTATGTTTAAAAACCCTTCCTCCCAAATTCTCAGGGAGACAGACTGGAGAACATCCTCCCATTTCCTGACATGGCATATGCAATAATAAACTCTTTCCCTGCTGAAACCCCTGCAGTCTCAGCATATTGGTTTCATCTTGAACAGTGAGCAATGAACCTGGTGAGGTGGGAGTATTCTGTGCTCCAGTGCAGGTGTCCCGAGGCCCGCAGTCTGGCCCTCCAATGGTCTGAGGGACAGTGAACTGGCCCCCTGTTTAAAAACTTTGAGGACCCCTGCTCCAGTGTGTCCACCAAGTGGAGCCTAAGAACCATCTCTATAGAAAATTCTACTTCATACAGGTAAAAGGCTTTACTGCTGCAGTTTCTTGGGATCCTGCATATTCTGAGCAAACTGAGAGACATTGGGGAAGACAAGGCTTCACACTGAAGCCACTTCCCCTCTACCTTCCTTGGTGCAGGGTCAGGGACTCCAGGCAGGGTGAGTGTGGTTGAGTTAGTGCTGAAGACACAGCCCCAAATCAAAATGCTCTCAGGGCACCCCCAGCATTCCTGACTCAGCCCAGTGGCAAGAAGTCACCTATTACGCTGTCACACCCTTTTTCACATCCCTACTCAACCTCTTCTTTTTCTTTTTTCTTGCTTACTGTTTCTTTTGTGTTTATCTTTTCCTTTTCCCCAATTCATGCCTCTTTCCTCTGTGTCTTCATTAAATATCTTGGTGGAAGAGCCACCCTCTATTTCCCCAACTTCTCTCTTGCCTTTAAGCCTCAGCCTAAACCACTACTGGAGAGTGAGCCGCTGGGGCTTGGGGCTATGCTATCAGCAGATCATTAAATATGGTACATCCCAGTGTCAGGAAGTCTGGGGGAGCAGGCACTACTCTGTGTCAGTAAGTGGTTTATGACAACAAAGGACCCAGCACAGAGCCTGTGTGCTCAGGCTATGGGAGAGTCACAGCATACAGCATCCTGGGCCTGAATGAGTGTCACGTACCTGAGTTCTGTCTTGTGAATCTCAGCAATTTTCCTTTCCAGCTTCTCTGAATGTTTGGGGAAAAACTGGAACTTGGAGCTGTAGCCTTCAGGGTGCTTCCCTGAGTCATAATCCCCAATCTCCGCTTTCAAAAGGAAGGCAGAAGAAAACAATTGTGAAAATAGGTAAATCATCACTGGCAAAGCAAGAAGAGATCACACAGAACAACAGCTAAATTACACAGCAGAGTCAGGAAGAATAGTGGACCCTCAGCAGGGCTGAGGGTTGGCAGAGGGCAGCCCCTGCAGGAACGTAGCCACCTGTTTCTTCCCACAGGTACACACCGGGTTGACATTCAAGTCTATGCAGAGAGACAGTGGAGTTGACCCTGTGTTCTAGGTTGCCACGAGTAAATCTGCAATAAAAGACCAAAAGCCTGCACCAGTCATCCATTCAGCCAGGAGAAGGGGGCTTGAAGCAATGTTCTTTGTGGCAGCACAAGAAACAGTGAGCTTGGTCAGGAAGACAGACCTCTTGGGCCTGAACCAAATCAAAAGTCTAAACCTCATTTGAAGGATTTTAGTGGGAGCACAGCAAATTGATGAATTAAGCCATGATCCAAATTCAGAACTCAACCCTCAGTCCAAATATAATCAAATGAATAAATTTGAATAAAAATTCATTAAGGGCTGACCTGGTGCCAGGCTCCTCTGAAAGGCCTGCAGAGCAGGAAGGCTGGCTGTAACCAGAAAGTGTCATTGAGTTCAAAAGCACCAAGTTCTGAGGCTGAGTTCTCAACTCCAGGCCAGGTGTGGGGCTTTCTCCTCCAGCCATTCACAGAGAAAGTTCATCTCTAAACCTGATGAGATCTAAGATTAGTGAGCTGTGGGAGGACAGAAGACCCCTGGTGCTTTCCACACCCAGGTCGGAACCCAGCTTCCTCCCAGGAAGAACTCTATAGGGCACAAGGTGGGTATGATAAAGGAAAGGCACAGGGCCTGGCTGTCTTGTGGTTGCTCTTCCTTCCCCAGTGAGAGCTTGAACCACTAGATGAGAAGTCTTGAGGGAGGGGGGAAGTATAAAGAGGAAAACACGCCCTCCTCTCCCAGCCGAATATTATATTTGGGGCTTATGCTTTTTCACTACAAAGCTACTAACTGTGCCTTCTAAATTACTTGGGAATTTGTACTGTTTAGCATGAGACTACAGGCTTCCCCAAGCCTGAAGTACAGGGTGACCTTGAGCCTCAGAGCCATTTATTACGATTTGATTTAAAAAGCTTCAAGTGGAAAACATCAACATGGGACATCAAGTAATTCTTTAAAGAAAAAGAAATAATTGCCAGGGTAAAACTGAAGGAATGGCTAGAGTTTAAAACTTCACTTAGGTCAGGCCAGGCTTTCTGTTTAAAAATGAAAGGGGCATTTTTTAGATACTTTAAAATTAGCAAGGACCCAAGAGACTTCCATTTAGGTGATTTTTTTTTTTTTTTTTTTTT
>NW_003852445.1:10615868-10643164 GCF_000181295.1 Otolemur garnettii
CGAACCCGCCACCTTAGGTGTATGTGGCTGGCGCCTTAGCCACTTGAGCCACAGGCACCAAGCCCGAATTTTATATTCTTAATGGCTCTGTGATATGTAGTATTTCTCTTGCCTGAAGGACCTTAGTTTTATACTGGGAGCATCTTCCAGGTTCTCATCACAAAGTTGCTTCTGGGAGTTCATATATTTCCAATTAAGAACTCAGATTCTTTGATAGAAGTGTCATGATTTTAGTGCAATGGTAGTAACAGTAGTTTTAGGACTAAAGACTAGGAGAAACCAAGGAAGTGGCACTTATGTGTCTCCTGCATTTCAGGAGAAGAGGACATATGTGAAGGGCACATCTCTCTCCCACTTTTTTGCACAAAAAGCCAGTCTGGGGGTTTGGTGCCTATAGCTCAGTGGTTAGGGCACTGGCCACAGACACTGAGGCAGGTGGGTTCAAACCTGGCCCAGGCCTGCTAAGCAACAATGAATGACAACTGCAACAAAAAAAATAGCTGGGTGTTGTGATGGGTGCCTATAGACCCAGCTACTTGGGAGGCTGAGGCAAGAGAATCACTTAAGCCCAAGAGTTTGAGGTTGCTGTGAGCTGTGAAGCCACGGCATTCTACCCAGGGTGACATAGTGAGACTCTGTCTTAAAAAAAAAAAAAAAAAAGCCAGTCTGGGTGTCAGCTAGGTAAGACTCAACTCTTATTAGCATGTTAGGAATGTGCTTGTTACCTGGAAACATTTTTAACTTTAAGCACTCTGAAATAGATTCCAGAATTACAAGACGCTTCTTATCTTAGGGATTACATGAGAGGATAGAAAAAAAAATTAATGCAATTTCTCTCCAGAGTTTCAGTAACTTTTCAACCAAGGGCACAAGGAAAAATCCCCAAAACAGAGTCAGAAGGACCTGAAGGTGCGGTTGGTAAGACCTAAGGTGTAGTTTAGGATTGAGTAGAGTATTCTGGGTTTTCTGGCTCTAGGAGATCTAAGCAAAATCCTCTAACTCGAACTCTGCTTCAAGTTAGATACTGTTTAGATCTAAGAAGTAGTCATCTGTGGTAACTGAAATCATGTAATCAGTACTTAGCATGAAAAGCAAATTTATCCTGTCAAAAGTCATTACCTTGAAGGATATAAGCTGCTAACAAGGCAGCATCAGATGTTTTACAGAGGAGGCGGCCATGGTAGAGATCCCTTTTGATCTGTAGGAAGACTAAATACCTGGAGAGAAAACAGAGAATGAATTATGAAGGATTTCTTTGATTGCTTTAAAGACATAAATATGTAATGTAAGCTTATCAAAATATTTGTCAGGATACTTTACTACATTTAAAAAAAAAAAACACCTCAAAACATACCATAGAACAAATACATTTTCCATTTCCCTCGAGACTCAAGCTCTTTGCCTTGAACTGACTTGAGTTTCAATTCCAAACATGTCAGTTTCCTTCTGTAGCTCAAAACAGAAATGGCTATTTCCTGGTAAAAGCACTGTCTCCCTCACCTTACTCCTAGGCTGGGCCTTGGAAGGAACCAGCGCCAGTCAATCTGGGCCAAAAAAGAAAACCGTGCCATCAGATATGGGCAAACTGGGCCTCTCCTCACACTGGACTTTGGCTGATACTCCTTCTTTTAAGAAGTAAAATGATGGGTGAAGGAACTAGTCCAAGGCTTGCAAAGAGAACCTGTTCATATGTGGAAAGAGCCTGTAATTATCAGCAGGGGTCAACCAGATCCTTCTGAATTTGAATATAGTGTAGGGAGAGGCACTGGTGAAGGAAGTACAAAAATTAAGCAGAAACCTGTGCCCAGCATCTCCTCAAATGTACAAAGCTTCCAGCTAATAGTAGGATATCAAGAATAAGAGCTGGCTCGGCGCCTGTGGCTCAAGTGGCTAAGGCACCAGCCACATACGCCGGAGCTGGCGGGTTGGAATCCAGCCCGCCTGCCATACAACAATGACGGCTGCAACAACAACAAAAAAATAGCTGAGCGTTGTGGTGGCGCCTGTGGTCCCAGCTGCTTGGGAGGCTGAGGCAGGAGACTCGCTTGAGCCCAGGAGTTGGAGGTTGCTGTGAGCTGTGATGCCACAGCACTCTACCCAGGGGGACAGCTTGAGGTTCCATCTCAAAAGAAAAAAAAAAGAATAAGAGCTAATAGTAGGGCTGGGCTCAGTGGCTCATGCCTGTAATCCTAGCACTCTGTGAAAGAGAGGCACTTCCACTGGCAGAGATTTCTCAGACTACCGAGGCTTGTATGAAAGGTCCTTATTGGTGGGGGGAGGGAGGCTGCAGAGCAGCACCGAGGAGGAGAGAAAAGAGGGGAGAGAGATAAGGAGAGAGTGGGGAAGAGAGAGTAGAGACTAGCAAGGAGGAAGATGGGAGAGAAAGAGAGAGAGCAGAGAAGGAAGGCAAAGTGAGGCAGGAGAGAGAGAGGAAGAAGGCGGGGGAACATATTCTTATATAGGGAAGTTTTAGAATGGTGACAGGCTGGTGGGATAACCAATAAGGATAGGGTGACCAGATTTTAACATCGGTAAGGCGGGACAACATGGCCAGGGCGCAGGGCCTGACAACAATGCAAATTTTGATAAGCAGTTCTCGATAATCACTTCTCAGCAATTATTTGTTATTATTACAGTTTAACATTATAAAATTAACAAAAATAATATAAAACTCATATTCTGGCGAAATAGCCACATGGCAGCCTAAAACCGTAAATTCCCTTCTTGTTCTCCCGCCTGTTCGTGCATTCTTTTCAAAAATCGGGACTTTTTCAAAACGCCGCGGGACGCGGGACAAATTGTTCAAAAGTGGGACGTCTGGTCACCCTAAATAAGTTATTCTTCTCGCAGAAAGAGCCATTGGGGCGGGCGGCAGGAAATTGGAACAGGGTGATGAGGTAAGCAGGCCACTCCCTGTGTTAGGGAGGAGTTGTAACTTTAAGGGCAGGAAGGGGCTTTCTGAGGCAATAACCTAACACTCAGAGAGGCCAAAGTGGGTGGATTGCCTGAGCTCATGGGTTCAAGACCAGCCTGAGCAAGAGCAAGACCCCATCTCTAAAAAAAAAAAATAGCCAGGTATTATGGCAGGTACCTATAGTTCCAGCTACTCTGGAGGCTGAGACAAGAGACTCACTTGAGCCCAAAAGTTTGAGGTTACTATGAGCTATGATGCCACAGCACTCTACTGAGGGCAGGAAAGTGAGACTCTGTCTCAAAAACAAAAGAAAAAAGAGCTAACAGTAGTTGACATGTACCAAGCACTCACTATTTGCCTAGCCTAGGGTGTTACTTTTACATGTAATATCTAATTTAATTCTCACCTAAAGATAGGTATTATTATTGTTTCCATTTTTCCAGATAAAAAAACTGAGGCTTTAGTGATCTTTTATCACAGATATACAACTAAATGTCAGAGCCAGGATTCAAGTTCAGGAATGTCAGACCCCTGAACTTGGCTCTTAATTACCAAGTTATACTGCCTTCCTTGCACTATTAACTGCTTTGTAGGTTCACAAGTAGTCAGATAGAGCCAGTCACAGTGGAATGAAATTGAAGACTTTCCATTTTGAAATGTCTTTGCAAGGAGTGTGGTCTTTGATGCCCAAAGTCTTATAGGTCTCCTAAGAAGAGCAGTTTTGTGAGATTATGAGGAACATCAAACCTTTCAAAGGGTCATCTACCACAATTGCTTCTCAGCCAGGGAGCATCCGTGATGGTTTAAAAATATGTCCTCAAATGCTTTGATACTCCTCATTTCATGAAGTAGAGCTTAATTTCCTCCCTTCACATGTGGCTGAGGCTTAGTGATTCACTTCTAAGAATAGATTAAAGCAGAAGTGACAGTGTCTGACTTCTGAGACCAGGTCATAAAGTCATTAACAACTTCCTTCTTGTTCTCTTTCTTTTAGATCACATACTCTGCTTGAGGTTGATTAAGCAGCCCTCTAGCAAAGTCCATGAGGTAAGGAACTGAGGCCTTTTGCCAATAGCCAGCAAGGTACTGAGGCTTCCTGCCAACAGCCACTTGAATGCACCATCTTGGAAGTGAATCCTCCAGCCTCAGTCCAGCCTCCAGATGACTGCAACCTCACAATTCACTCTGAACCAGGACACCCAGCTAAGTTGCTCCTTAATTTCTGACCCACAGAGACTCTGAGATAAGAAATACTTCTGCTGGTGGGACTTCAAACTAATACAACCTTTTTTGGAAGGAAGATGGAGACTCCTCAAAGAACTCAAATTAGACCTCCCATCTGATCCTGCAATTCCATTACTAGCCATCTACCCAGCAGAAAAAAAATCATGTTATCATAAGGACATTTGCACTAGACTGTTTATTGCAGCTCAATTGACAATCACCCAAACGTGGAAATAGCCTAAATGCCACCAAATCAGGAATGGATTAACAAGCTGTGGTACATGTATACCATGGAATACTATTCAGCCATTAAAAAAGATGGAGACTTTACATCTTTTGTATTTACTCAGTTCAAGTTAGAACACATTCTGCTTAGTAAAGCATCGCAAGAATGGAGAAGCAAGAATCCAATGTACTCAATTCTAATACGAAGGCAGTAGATGATCTAATACAAGGTTGGGGGTAGGGGAAGGAGAGATAGGGGAGAGGGGAGGAGGGAGGGTGACGGAGGTTGTGTACGGCACACCTCTTGGGGCAGGACACAATTACAAGTGGGACTTTACCTAACAAACGCAACCAATGTAACCTACGTCTTTGTATCCTCAATGAATCCCAAATAATTAAAAAAAAAAAAAAAAGAAAGAAAAGAAATACTTGTTATTTTAAGCTAATTTTTGTGGTATTTTGTTAGACAGCAATAGATAACTATAACTTCATTCCTAGAGAAATAATGAAAATGTAGTAAAATTCCCTTAAATTCTAACAGGCTAAAACAAAAGAAACTGGCCCCTCCCTGGACAACCGGAGGTTTCCACTGCTTCTGTTTTCAGACTAAAGAATAAAAACAGAGGATTCCACGTCCACTTGATTGTGTAAAAATGCCCAAGAGTAAGAGGCCCATTGATAGTGTGGTGTCTAGGAGGGGGTAGAGCCTTGGGCTTGAAAATTCAAGTAATTACATACAAATGAAGGTGCAGTCAAGTTTCTTCTTTTCCCAGGCCTTCCTACTCAGAGTTTAGATCACATATCAGAGGGAGCAGCATCACTTGGGAGCTTACTGGAGACCCCGAATATTATGCTCATCCTATATCTATATCTTTTAACAAGATTTCCAGGTGATCTGTACAAGAGATTAAGTTTAAGAAGCACTGACCTAAAATTCAAAAGCACCCTCACACCAGGGTAGACTGCCTTCCTCAAACTAGTTTAGTCTGGAAGTTACTAAGACCCTTCCTCCCTACTCTGTCCCAATGTTTGCTAAGAAAAACTGAAGGAAAAAAGATGTCATGTGGAGGCAATAATTAAGATGGATCTACCAAATCAAGCTTGTCTTCACTCTGCTTCCCACGGTGAAATGCCACACGGTGTGTGGGAGAGTGAGGGACCGTGTCTCTGCCTCTCACTGCTCTAACTCCCACCTTCTGCAGGTCTGGCAGGACGTGACTGCAAACCTTTTTGCCCCTTCAGTGATCACTCCCTGGGTCTAGATCTCTGCATCACTCCTTCCATGATAGTCTGTGTCCAAAATTCAAGAACAGCACATACTAACAGAAATATTTTAAAGGGAGAGCACAGCTCTGGGCAATGATTCTCAAACTGGCAGAGAGGTGAACATCTCCCAGGGGGAGCATGTCAGAATCTGTATGACAGTGGGCACTCCTATGCTTCGAAAATTTCTCTCTGCAGCTTCTGATTTGCTTGCCCCACTCCACCCACCCAAGAGGATGTGCCCCTCCTCACATTGAGAACCACGGTCTTTACAAGGCATCATTACTGATGGGTATGGAACAGGTGTCTCAGGCATTCTGGAATGGAAACGGCTTCCCACTGCTGTGGCTCCCTCTAGGTTAGGTGACAAAACAGCTACAGGGAGGTCAAAGGTAAGGCCCTGGGGGCATTCTCAGGCAATGTTATAACTGGGTAAGGGCGGAGGCATAGCCTGAAGAAACAAATCATAGTCTTTAGAGGACAAGAAGAAGTGTGCTCATGAAAGAATCACCCCACAGCTTCAGGGGAGAGAGTGGTACTGGGCTTCCCTGCCCTTTCATACCATAGTGGCTGCTCCCATTCAGCTTTGTATTAAGTCACCAGTGACTTGGTATTGGTCATGAAAATATATCCCACATGACTCATTATATCTTTAGACCTTTCCCAAAAGACCCTAGTTTGTTCTCCCTTGCCACACATGGGCCTAATAAAGACTTATCTCAGGGCTGGAGGCACTGCATCAGGACCACTGTGTGTTGCCAGGCATGGAAGCAGCCTGCTGGGTATCCCATATCGAACCTCAGAGCAGAAGGTACAGAGCCTAATCCCCTCAATTTCACAGTTGAGGAACTAAAAATCTAGAGACATAAAGTGATCTGTGGTGGCACCCGTTGCTCAGTGAGTAGGGCGCTGGCCACATATGCCAAGGCTGGCAGGTTCAAACCGGGTCCAGGCCAGCTAAAACAACAATGACAACAACAACAACAAAAACAAAAATAGTCGGGTGCTGTGGCAGATGCCAGTAGTCCCAGCTACTTGGGAGGCTGAGGCAAGAGAATTACTTGAGCCCAAGAGTTTGAGGTTGCTGTGAGCTGTGACACCATGGTACTCTATGCAGGGCAACAGCTTGAGACTGTCTCAAAAAAAAATAAGATAAAATAAAATAAAGTGATCTGTGGCTCAAGCAGCTAAGGCGCCAGCCACATATACCTAAGGTGGCGGGTTCGAATCCCCAGCCCGGACCCGCCAAACAACAATGACGGCTGCAACCAAAAAAAAAAAAAATAGCCGGGCGTTGTGGCGGGCGCCTGTGGTCCCAGCTACTTGGGAGGCTGAGGCAGGAGACTCGCTTGAGCCCAGGAGTTGGAGGTTGCTGTGAGCGTGATGCCATGGCACTCTACCAGGGGGATAGCTTGAGGCTCCGTCTCAAAAAAAAAAAAATAAATAAATAAAGTGATCTGTTTAAGGAGACACTCTGTTCAGAATCCAGGCCTCCTGACTTTGGCCCCAGTGCTTTTTCTAGCCCCATGGTAATTCAGTTAGCTGTCAGAAAGGGGTCCTAAACTAAGTCAGGAGATCTCTGTCTCAGAGAGAAGTTCTCATTGGAACCAAAGAAGAAATCAGGTTTAGAACAGATTTAAGATAATAAGGTTGCTCTTGAGGAAAAAAAATATTTTTGAGATAGAGCTACCCAGGCTTGTCACCCAGGTTAAGACTCATAGAAACCTCAAACACCTGGGCTCAAGCAATCTTCCTGCCTCAGCCTCCCAAGCTGCTGCGACTACCGGTGTCTGCCACAATGCCCGGCTATTTTTCCATTTTTAGTAGAGATGGGGGTCTCACTCTTGCTCAGGCTAGTCTTGAACTCCTGTGCTCAAGTGATCCCCTTGCCTCAACCTCCCAGAGTCCTAAGGATTACAGGCGTGAGCCACTGCGCCCAGCTAAGGGAATCTATTTTTTTTTTTTTTTTGAGACAGAACCTCATCACCCCTGGGTAGAGTGCTGTGGCATCACAGCTCACAGCAACCTCCAACTCCTGGGCTCAAGCGAGTCTCCTGTCTATGCCTCCCAAGTAGCTGGGACCACAGGCGTCCGCCACAATGCCCGGCTATTTTTTTGGTTGCAGCCTTCATTGTTGTTTGGTGGGCCCAGGCTGAATTCAAACCTGCCACCTTAGGTGTATGTGGCTAGTTCCTTAGCCACTTGAGCCACAGGCGCCAAGCCGGGAATCTATTTTTTAAACTTTATCTTTCTATTTAAAAAATTTAAAAATTATTATGGATAAAAAATAGTTGTACATATGTATAGGGTACGTGTGATGTTTTGGTATAGCCATATAGTGTGTGATAACCAAATCAGGATAATGGGGGTATCCATCACCTCAAGAATTTATCATTTCTTTGTGTTAGGAACATTCCAATTCTACTCTTTTAGTTATTTTAAAATAACAAATTGTTCTTAACTATAGTCTTCTGTTGTGCTCTTGTCTACTAGATCTTATTCATTCTGTATAACCATAGTTTTGTATTTTTTAGCCATCTCTCTTTATTCCCTTCTATCTGACCCTTCCCAGCCTCTGGTAACCATCATCATATTCTCCATCTCCATGAGCTCAACTTATTTTTTTTAGCTCACACATATGAGTGAGAACTGAGATATTTGTCTTTCTGTGCCCTACTTATTTTACTTAACATAACGTCCTTCAGTTCTACTCATGTTATTGCAAATGACAGAATTTCATTCTTTTTTATGGCTGAATAAGATTCCATTGCACCGCACTTTCTTTATTCATTAATCCATGGATACTTATCTTGGTTATTGCGAATAGTGCTTCAGTAAACATGGGAGTGCAGATATTCCTTCGAGATACTGATTTCCTTTCTTCTGGACATATACCCAGCCGTAGGATTGCTAGATAACATGGTAGTTCCAGTTTGGTTTTTTTTTTTTTTTTTTTTTTTTTTTGCAGTTTTTGGCCAGGGCTGGGTTTGAACCTACCACCTCTGGCATATGGGGCTGGTGCCCTACTCCTTTGAGCCACAGGTGCTGCCCCCAGTTTCAGTTTTGTGAGGAACCTCCTTACTGTTCTCCACAATGGCTGCAGTAATTTACATTCCCACCAATGGGTATGTATACGAGGCTTCCTCTTTTTCTACATACTCACCAGAATTCCTTACTGCCTTTTGGATAAAAGTTACTTTAACTGGGGTGAGATGATATCTCATTGCAAGTTTGATTTGGATTTCTCTGATGATTAGTGATGTTGAACAGTTTTTCTTTTCTTTTTCTTTCTTTGTCTTCGATGCTGAGTTTTTCATATACCTGTTGGGCATTTGTATCTCTTCTTCTTTTTTTTTTTTTTGGTTGTTGCCCTGGGTAGTGTACTGTGGTGTCACAGATCACAGCAACCTCAATCTCTTGGGCTTAACAGATACCGCTGCCTCAGCCTCCCAAATAGCTGGGACTACAGGTGCCCGCCACAATGCCCAGCTATTTTTTGGTTATAGTTGTCATTGTTGTTTGGCAGGCTCAGGCTAGATTTGAACCTGCCAGAACTGGTGTATGTGGCTGGCGCCCTAGCCACTGAACTACAGGCGCCGAGCCTGTATGTTTTCTTTTGAGAAATGTCTATTCAGATCTTTTGCTGCCCCCGCTTTTTTTTTTTTGAGACAAGGTCTTGCTCTGTTGTCCAGGCTACAGTCTAGACTGTATCATTAGTATCTTGACATTATATCTATATAATCTGCATTATATCTATAGACTGCTCCGGGTAGTACGGACATTTTAATACCTTTAAATTTTTAAATACCTTTAAATTTTTTTAAATACCTTTAATTTTATAATTTAAATACCTTTAAATTTTTTTGCGTTATCTTCAATTTCTTTCATCAATGTTTTACAGTTTTTATTATAGAGAGCTTTCACTTCTTTGGTTAAGCTTATTCCTAGGTATTTTGCTTTATTTGGGGCTATTGTAAATAAGACTAGTTTTTGGTTTTTTGGTTTCATTTTCAGGTTACTCACTATTGGCATATGGCAATGCTGCTGATTTTTATATGTTGATCTTGTATCCTTTAACTTTACTGAATTTGTCATCTCTAACAGGTTTTTTTAAGGAGTCTTTAAGGTTTTCTTTTTTTTTGAGACAGAGTCACCCAGGCCTGTCACCTAGGCTAGACTACCATGGCCTCAGCTTACATCACAGCAACCTCAAACTCCTGGATTCAAGTGATTCTCTTGACTCAGCCTCCTGAGTAGCTGGGAGTATAGGTGTGTACCACAACACTTAGCTAATTTTTCTATTTTCAGTAGAGATGAGGTCTCATTTGGCTCAGGCTGGTCTTGAACTCCTGAGCTCAAGTGATCCTCCTGCCTCAGATTCCCAGAGTGCCTAGGATTACAGGTGTGAGCCACCATGGCCAGTCCTTGAGGTTTTTCTAAATATAAGATTATATCACCTACAAACCAGGATAATTTTACTTCATCCCAATTTGGATGCCCTTTATTTCTTTGTTGCTTTTTGTTTGTTTGTTTGTTTGTTTGAGACAGTGTCTCACTTTGTCACCCTGGGTAGAGTGCTGTGGCATCATAGTTCACAGCAAACTTTTAGGCTCAAGTGATCCTCTTGCTTTAGCTTTCCAAGTAGCTGGGACTACAGGTAGCCATAACACTCAGCTAGTTTTTCTATTTTTAGTAGAGACAGGGTCTTGCTCTTGCTCAGGCTGTCTCAAACTTCTGAGCTCAAGCAACCTACCCGCCTTAGCCTCCCAGAGTGCTAGGATTATAGGCGTGAGCCATCACGCCTGGATGGATGCTCTTAATTTCTTTCTCTTATCTAATTGTTCTAGTTACGATTTCCAGTACTATGCTTAATAACAGAGGTGAAAATGAGCATTCTTGTTTTGTTCCAGATCTTAGAGGACAGGCTTTCAGTTTCCTCCCATTCACTATGATACTAGTTCTGGTTTGTTATATATGGCTTTTATTGTTTTGAGGTATGTTCCTTTCAAACCCACTTTTTTTGAAAGTTTTTTTTTATCATGAAGGGATGTTGAATTTAATAAAATGCTTTTTAGATAGCAATTGAAATGATCATAGAGTTATTATCCTTTCTTCTATTGATATGATGTATCATATTTATTGATTTGCATATGTTAACCATCTTTGCATCCCTAGAATGAATTTCTAGGGATCCCATGAATGATCATGATGAATGATACTTTTACTGTGTTGTTGAATTCGGTTTGCTAGTATTTTGTCAAGGACTTATGAATCTATGTTCATCTGAGATACTGGCCTGCATTTTCCTTTTTTGTTGTGTCTTTGTCTGGTTTTGGTATACAGTAGTACTTGCCTTGTAATAAGTTTAAAAGTACTCCCTGCTCCTCAAGTTTTGGGAACGGTTTGAGTAGGACAAGTTCTGAACTCTGTAAAACACTAGAGGCTCCTAAAGAGTTTCTTCCAGAAGATCCTTGGCCCCACCTTCCCTTCAATAGCTTCTTTGCCACTGGCTCCCTCTTTTTCCTACTGTTCTTCCTGACTATAATTTTGTTTAGTATGTCTTCCCCACACTAGCCTATAAGTTACTTGGAGTAAGAGACTATGTTGCATTTACTTTTAATATTTTTCTAGAGAGCCTGTACAATCTGTGCCTGGTTTATCCATCCATCTAGTTCTGACACCCACTGTGAGGCCAGGCATTGTCATAGATGCTGGGAATACAGCAGAAAACAAAGTTCCTACTCTTAGGGAACCTAGTCCCCCCAGTGTTTTGTTGGGGAAGACAGAAGACAAAATAATAATAAAGACTCATATTTACTGAGTGCATGCTGTGTGGCCCAAACTGTAGTGTTTCATATGCACTCTCTCATTTAACCTTTACAACAGCTCTACAAGGTGACCACCATTTTTATCTCTACTTAACAGGTGAGGAAACTGGATGGTTGCTTAGAGGTATTGTTACTTATCACATAGCTAAAGAATGGCTTGGGATTTGAACCCATATCTTTCTGATTTCTTTTTTTTTTTTTTTGGAAACAGAGTCTCAAGTTGTCACTCGTCAGTAGAGTGATGTGGCATCACAGCTCACAGCAACCTTTATCTCTTGGGCTTAAGTGATTCTCTTGCCTCAGTCTCCCAAGTAACTAGGATTATAGGCACCCACCAGAACACCCAGCTATTTTTAGAGACAAGATCTCACTCTGGCTCAGGCTGGTCCCAGAGCTGTATGTAAGCTCAGGCAATTGCTCAGCCTTGGCCTCCCAGAGCACTAGGATTATACGTGTGAGCCATAGTGCTGGGCCTCATCTTTCTGATTTCTTAGCCTAGGAGTTGGCAAACCATGGCCTGCTGCCACAGTGTGCAATGAAATAAAATTTTATTGGAACATAGCCTTGCTTGTTCATTTATGTATCGTCTATGGCTGCTTTCACACCACAGTGACAGAACTGAGTGGCTGCAACAGAGACCATATGGCCCCCAAAGCCTTAAATACTTACTATTTGGCCTTTTACAGAAAAAGTTTGCCAATCCATCTTAGCCTAAGTTAGGCTCAGATGATGTTCATTGAAGGAATAAATGAACAGATAACTCCATTCATTCTATTAACATTTTTCTGAGCACCTTTTGTGTGTCAGACCTTTTGCTTCCTTGGACAATGGGGGCCCATGTGTACTCAGCTTCCTTCTATTACTTTTTCTTTCCAAAGAATTCATATACCTACAGTTCTTGTTATAAGCTAAATCAGGTACCTAATTCTCCATTTTCCCTGCCTTGTCTCTGGCCTAGACAAGAAAATCTATTTATTACTTTACAAAAATGACAAAAGAAATTAATCAGGATTTGGCAACTAAATTTATCAGCTGAGAAGAATCCAAGAGATAAATTGAAGCATAGCTCTTTACTCCCTGCTTCATCCCTTTCTCCCAGGCTGGCTTTATGGGAATGGCTGAGATGGCAATGAAATTGAGGACCAATATTGCCAGGAAAATACACACTGACAGCTAAATTAGTTTGGCAGCAAGGTGGGATGGAGGGCTCTAAGCCAGGGATGAATTATGGGTATTGAGTGAGGCTGGGGCAGGTACCCACTCTCTTAAGATCAGTAGGGATGTGAATGAAGAGAAAAATGTAGCTAATTCCACAGCCTCACAGATTGTCTCCAGGGAGGAGGAGGCACAAAGACTACAAATCAGGCCCAGGCACCCGCAGTTCATACTCCTGACAATGCTGGAAAACTGCATACTAGGGAAAGAAGATCAGAGAGGTGAAGAGAGGGGGAGAGTTCTCCAAGATGCTTAACACAAAAGCACACAGATGGGAGAGGAGCTCATACACTTGCCAGTGTCCTTGAAGTCTGCCAGCTCGGTGAGAGGCCTGGCTACAGTCCTAATGCTGTACTTACTAGGACTTGCACAACTACCTGGGACAGCTTTCTCTCCCCTAGCAGGGCCATGTGAAGAAGCCATTCCCCTCCCTGTCCTGCTCCCTTCCTTTGCACTACTATTCCTGTTTCCTGATCTTATCTTTTCCCATTTCTTGATTTCCCCTCTTATTGCTCTTCCTTGGAATGTTCTTTAGAATAGGAAAGGAAAATAATTCCATATTCTTTCTTCCCTCCTCTCGTCTTTTCTTTGGGATTTTCCTAAGCAGTTCAGGACTAGCAATAGATCTGAAACCCTACAGGACATGCAGTCTGTGGGACTGGCAACGTTCTCAATCCCATCTTTGCTGTCTTCAGGGATTTAGGGAGGAGATCTGAGCTGGCATGCTGTGTCTTCCTCAGCTCTAGGATTCCCTGGCATCACCTCTTTACCCATAGTCCTGCCTTCTCCAAGGTAACATCGAGATTTTGTTTATGTCAAAATTAGCTTTCTAACATAAAAATTACAGATCCCTATATAGAGAGTTTCTGAATTTATGAGGCAAGAGTTTCATAGTAAATTTAGCTCAGATATATAAAAACTTGAGGGAGCTTTGAAGCTCATATTTATTGCCCCTTTTGTAGGATGTTCACAGACACAGAGGTTCTTTTTCATCCTCAAGTGGTGTTGGACAAAATAGGATTCATTCCACACAGCTGTCCGCCTGCCATAGAACATGATCCCCACAATAAAGAGTTTATCACGAACCTGACCCAATAGCACACTAGAATTTATCCACTTGGATTTAAAATCTTCAGTATTTCCCAGCTGGTCTTTCAATATCACACGTCGGCACCCCCCAAGTACATGCATTAGGTCATCTGAATCTATTTTCAATCCCTCAAATAAGCAGCAACAGAGCCCTCTCTAAGAATGTCCACAGTGGCCACACATCATAGGTAGAAGAAAAAATGCTTTTGATTAGTTACTCCAGATCCCCTTGAAAATGACCAGTTAAAGATAAATTATTCATATTTCTTGAAGGAAAGACGTTTACTCTGTTCCATTTCCACCGAGCAGAGTAAGCATGTGAAAATGAAATACAGAAGAAGTAGGTCCTATTTAGGAAGAGTTCCTTGCCTATAAAAGGAGCTTCCCATTTAGAGGATCTAAGAGGTCACAGGCTCCCTCTCCTATCCTCTCCTACAGGTCTTAGTGGCTGGGGGAATGTGTTCACCCTCACCTGGTTATTTCTTCTTTCAGAGCAGCAGGGTCTGCAGGGTAAAACTTCACACGGAAACACATGGTGAATGGAGGCTGGGCTGCAAAGAAAAAGAGGTGCTTATCAAGGAAGCCCCTCCTCCAGAAGGGTTCATCTCCCTCCCAGCATGCAGAGTCCATTGAACAATTAGAAGAAAATCCCCACATGTTTAGGGCCAACTTATCCTCAGAATAACGAAAAATTACATATGTAGAACAAAGCTTACTACATGGGGGATGTTTCATCCTACCCTCCCCAGGGGTGAGGCTTCGGTCTTTTCATACAGAATACTTACATCGCAATTGCTTTACCACAGACTTTGTAAACTCCAACCAATGCTAAAACAGAGAACACAGAACAAGAAAACCCTAATGAGAAACATTGTCAAATATAATTTGTTTTATCCAATTTAAATAACTAAACAGGTTATAACCTACACTGAAAGGCACCCCAAAGCTTGTGAAGTACAGGTTTGATGATTTTCTGAAATAAGCTCCCCATGGAACCAACTGTGAAAGAGGGAATAGTTCCAGCTTTAGATGCCATTTCTGGGCTTCCCTGAATGTGCTGTCTTCCAAGGCAGGGTGCCAGAGTTCCAAGCCATCATTCCGGCGTGCTAACAGGCACACATGACGGCCTGGATGTGTGGCGGGGACAAAGTCTCACCTCGCTCAAGTAGGGACACTGATTTATAGGTGGTGTGTATTTGTGTTAGGTACCAACTTTGGGGGGAGGGGAATAGGGATAGAGTTGTTACTCTAGAAAGTATTGACAAGTGGAAATTTCATAGGGCAGGGATGGCTGGTGTGTATATTCCATCTTTCTTTGAGCAACACAGATTGCCAACTCTTGTGTTGAGAATGCATACTCAGGATGCCTTGGCATCCAGGGATGTTGAAAGTCTTACAAGATAAGTAACTACAACCAATGTGTTGGTTAGTATCATTTTTCCCTTGGATTTTCTTTTTCTTTTTTTTATTTTGAATATTAAGAGAGTACAAATGTTTTGTTACATGGCTTTTCAAAAAGGCCGGGCATTGCATAGTAGCAATATTATTTTTTTCCCATGGTACGTATGTTTGGGGGAAAGAAGCAATGAAACCATTTTCTGTATGTTTCTCAATTCTACGTGGATCTGTTGTAAAATTTATTATTGATGTTTATCGCTTTTATGCTAATCAGGATTTGCTAAGACTGATACTATTTGGAGTTTGATGATCTGGAAGTAGCTTAAAGCTGCCAGATGTAAGAAGAAGACTGTATTATTTACTACAGCTAAATAATACCAATAGCTATTATGTAGCTATTGAATGGAAAAAGGGACTAGGTCTACACTTTTCTCTTTTCTGGCTACTTCCATTTAGTGGAATGTCTTGGCAGAGTCCTCCCTCTGGTGGAAAAGCAGCCAGGGCCATGAAGACAGCATCCTGGCCTCCCTTGATTCCCAGCTATCACCTTCTGGGCTGGGCTGTGGGTCATACAGTTAATGGGCCCACTAAGAGCCAGTTCTTCCATCAGCTCCACATGGATAATCCGGGCTGACATTCTGCTCTTTTGCTTCCTCTGATCTGAGTTCCCATGAGGCTGGCAACTCATTATAGCCACTCAGTGTGGTTAAGAGGTCCTTCTCACATTACACGGCCCACTGTGGCTCGGCTTCATGGGGAAGCAAAGGCAAGAGATAAAATTGCACAGAAACAGCTGGGGTTCCAGGCTGTGCCTGTGAAGGCAGAGGAGGCCTATCTGTTTGGAGCACACTGGAATTGTGTGTAGCGAGGGGAACACTGCAAGTGTCAGGGACTCAGTAAACAGAACACCCCTAGATATCAGACCAATAGAGTGAAAGAAATTAACAAAGGAAGATAGAAATTAAGAAGAAGGACTGTGAGATGTTTTATCGGCACAGGCAGATGGAGCTGAATGACAAAAAGGCTATTCCCCTGGGCAATGGCAGAGAGAAGACTTCTGTGTGTACTGCACTGAGAGCTCAAGGAAAGACTGAGGCTGGAGGAGATTAGCAAGGGGCTGGGAAGGGAGTGGAAAGCTGTTACAACTTGTCCATGGGATTTTAAGGGTCTGGTAGAGAAATCTTGAGAAAATCCCAAGAATAGGGCAATGACCAGAGTTGCCTTTTGCAGCTTCCTGGCTAAATCTGCATCTCAGAATCATTAGCAAACTGGTGACATGGGTTTGGGGAGAAGGGATAAGGAGAAAAGGAAAAGAAGATTCAGAGAGGAGGCTTTCCTCCTATATTTGGGTGAATGGACCAATGGAGCACAATCTTCGGAGTCCGGGGACTTGAAATAGTACAAAGGTAAGGCTGAAAGCAGGCGGCTCTGGGCCTGAGACAAGCACAATGGGGCAGGGGAGTGGAGGACCAGGAGACACCAGGAGAGCTCCCAGAGTGAGCAGTGATGTGGGGATGCGGGTGAGCACTGGATTCACACCGGGGGATGGGGAAGGAGGTTTATTTTAGAGCCTTACACCCTGATGAGGCCAAGGAGCTCACCTCCTCCCTACCATGATCAGTGGATCTAAGACTACAACTCTTACAAGTCCACTTTCCCCAAACCCCAGGTACTCCCTGAAGCCTCACTGTTCTCTTTAGCCTCTGGGATTCTGAGGCACAGAATCACACAACTTCATTGGCTATCAGATACCAATTCAGCATGGAATCTTAGAAATCATATAGGCCCTGGGGTCAGATAGGTCTGAGCTCAAGATTGGCTTTGCCACTTACCTTGGGCAACTTACCCTATCTGAGAGTTTATTTCTTCATCTGGAGAACAGATATTATAATTATGGATCCTCATCTCATTTGCGTTAAGGAAAAAATGAAGTAACACATGTGAAGCTCTTAGCTTGGTACCTGACACAACTCAGGGAGCAATACACATCAGCTGCAAGAACTAGGGTTGTGTTCTGTGCAGAGCCTGGCACACGGCAGGCACTCCACAAGTGTGTTTCTTCTCTTTCCCATGCTCTTATCTCGCTCTAGCTCCTGCTGCCTTTAATCTTTATCACCTCCACAGACTCTCTTATTCTTCTCAAGCACATTCTGGCCTAACTAAAAAAATACTGAATAGGATACATTTTGCCCTTTTTTCTTCATATACCACCCCTTCTGGGAGATGAAGAATCTTGGGATAACTGACCTATCTTTTTAAGGAGAGAAAGCTCAGACCAAATAAACAAACACCATTTATAAAAATAGTCCATCATGATTTTCCCACATCAATAAGGATGCCAGAGAGTACATTTCCACAAACAGCAAAACCCAGACAAGCAGGAGTTAACTCATCCATTAAATCGCCCATTCATTCCTTCAGCAAATATTTATTGAGCTAGGCCCAATGCTAGTTACATGGGAGATAGTGATGAATGAGATGAAGTAGATGAAGTCCATATCCTCACGAAACTTGTATTTTTTTGCAGGGAACACAGGTAATCAAAGAGGTAAACACAGCATGGTGTGATGCATGCTATGACAGATACAGAGGACACACGGGGGCCATAGGAGGGTCGCTGGTTTAGAATGGGGGCTAGGGGCAACTCCTAGAAGAACTTCTAGAAGAAGTAAAAGTTTAAGCTAAGACTCAGTCAGAAGAAAAGCATGGAGTATGGAGAAGAGAGGAAAAAGAGAAGAGTGTTCCAGGCAGGGGAACTGGGTGGGTAAAGGCTCCACAAAGAAAGAAGTCACAATGTGCCAGGAGAAGACAGATCAGCCAGAGAGGGAGTCAGGGGTCTGAGATAACGGATTTATTCCTGTATCTGTCTAGGGGGCTGTAATCCTTGTCAATGCCATGTCTCGAGAGCTGGCTGTGCTGTAAGGAGCAAGCAAGGATTGTAGGATTTGCAAAGGCCTGTGTCAGTTTGTCTCTGTCCTGCCTAGATTGGGTTAGTGCCTTGGGCGAGGCCCTTCCTAACCAGAACAATGCAGCTCAGCCCACTTATGAGAAGGGGGGAAGGAGAGCCTCATCCCATGATCTGGGCTTTGAGACCTCAACCTTAGCCTGGCTGCTCTGCCTCCAACTGGGCAACTCTGTGCAAATCACTTAAGCTCTCTACTCTGCCATTTCAGTATCTGTAAAAAGACAAACTTCTCTAGGTGAGCTCCAGTGAAGGTCCCTTCCAGGTGTAATGATATGATCTGAAGAGCTGACATCCAACTGCAGGGCCTGGCTGGTCCCTGCCTCCTGGGGCTTAAATCTGAATACGAGTGACAGTTCAAGCCCTCAGGTTTACTGACTAGTCCTGTCTTCCCTTTGTGCTTTGAATACTGACTTACCCGCTGCTTATCTGGGTCTACAAAGCGGATCCCAAAATAGTCTTTCTCAAGTAGGTTCAGGTGGTGGCAAAGAAGGTCAAACAGGTACTGGCCTTTGGCATCTCTCTGTAAAGAAAGCAAGCTCTATTAGAAATGAATGGACTTCTCTAGTGTTTTTACAGTCGTTACAAATTGTTTCTAACTGTTGCATGTGTTCATATGGAGAAGGAGCACACATCCGGTACTATGTTCTCCATATTATGATACCTTAGATATTCTCCAGAATCCTGGAAGGAGCCCAGGAACTCTTCTCACCACAAAGACATCAGAGAAGTCATGTAAACCCAGTTCTAGTCTCTAATGCACAAAGCTTTCTTAAACTAGTGGAAGTAGGCAATGTCAGTGTGGAATTCGGCATTCATTATACCAAGTGCAGCTGGCTTTGCCTCTACAGTAAATCTGGACTCCATCTATTTCTCTCCATCCCTATCACCAACCCCACAGGTCAAGCTACTACCATCCCTCACCCAGACTACTGTCAGAGCCTTCTGATTGACTCTCTGCTCCTGCTCTTGACCCCTCAGTCATTCTCCACACAGCGACCAGAGTGAGCACAACTTAATATTTGCTCAGTAAGTCATACAAGTGTATAGTAAGATATTCCAAGCTTTGAAAGGATATATTATCAGGAGTAAGTCTTCCTTCTGTTCTAGGCACTTTGTACCCCAGTTCCTCTCCCCAGAAGCAACACATCATCAGCTTCTTGGATATCCTTTATGTGATACATGGGCAAACACACTTATACATGCGACTCCTTTTTATTGATTGACTGATTAATTCAGCGGTTCTCAACCTGTGGGTCATGCCTCCTTTGTTCCATTTGAAACAATGCGGCAGTTAGGAAGGTTGAGAACCACTGGATTAACTGCTTGAGACAGGGTCTTGTTCTGTTGCCCAGGCTGGAGTGTATAGTGGTTTTGCATCATCAAAGTTCACTGCAACCTAAAATTTTTGGATTACAGACATGCACCATTTTGCCTAGCTTTTTTTTTTTTGGTAGAGGCAGTATCTTGCTATTGCTTGTTAAACTCCTGGTCTCAAGCGATGCTTCTGCCTTAGCCTCCCAAAGTGCTAGGATTATAAGTGTGAGCCACCATGCTTGGCTCTATATCTCTTTTTAAAATATATTTTTAACATTTTTTACAATCTGTGTTTTCTCCTCCTACTTAGGATGTCTTGCAAATCCTTCTTGCAGTACCTATAGGTATCCTCAGAGTTTTTAACTGCATACCACTGTAATGAACCCAAAGTTATTTACCCAGTTCCATATTGGTGGAATTAGTTTCTAATCTGCTATTACAAACAACGTGGCAGTGAACACACAATGATCTTTAATTACGTTACTCACTTGTACTTAACACCATCAGTCCTCTCAGAATAAAATCCAAACTCACATCACAGACTTGAAGGCTCTACAAAGCCCAGCTCCTGAACTTATCCAAATCATTCTCCTTGTTACATTCCAGGCTAGGCCTTTCTGTTCCTAAATGCATCAAGGTTTTTCTTTCTGTGTCTTTGTATTACCTATGTTTGGAATGCTCTTCCTGCAACCCTTCTCAGCTATTCCTCCTATTTTTCTGGGCATAGCTCAAATGCTCCCTTTAACAACCTTCCTTTATATGCTTTCATTCATTCATTCATTTATTTTTGAGACAGAGTCTCACTCTGTTACCCTGGGTAGAGTGCCATGGTATTGTAGCTCACAGCAACCTCAAACTCCTGGGCTTGAGTAATCCTCTTGTCTCAGCCTCCCAAGTAGCTGGAACTATAGGCGCCCATCACAACCCTGGTTATTATTTTTTTTTTTTCTATTTTTAGTAGAGACAGGTCTTGTTCTTTCTCAGGCTGGTGTTGAACTCCTAAGATCAGGTGATCCTCCTGCCTCGGCCTCCCAGAGTGCTAGGATTAGAGGTGTCAGCCACTACGCACACCCCTTCCACTTGTTTTCCATCTCATTATTTTGTTTATGTAATTGATGGCACTTATGACAATCTGTAATCATCTTGTTGATTTGTTTATTTATTGTCTGCTTCCTTTCTAAACTGTAATTTTCATGAAGGCAACAACCTTCCCCCGGAACTTAGCACAGGGCTTGATATATGGCAAGTAGGTACTCGATAGTTATTTGCTGAGTAAATTTGAATGAATAGAAGGTAAAAGTTTGGCTAAAAAGTTTCACAAAATGGTGAGAAACTCAGCTGTTCATAACTCATAACCTTTCACTTCAGAGACCTGCCTGGGATGAAGTGGGTGGAGAATGATTTGCAAGAAACTATCAAAACATCTGGAGCCCTACAAAGCATTTACCTGTGGGCCTGTCTTCAGTGGGCTCTGCAGCTCAGCGCAGATGATCATCTCTATTGGGTTCATGTCTAATTTTACATCCAAATTGAGGTTGTCTGGTAAGATCTCATGTGTGCCAAAGCCCAAGATCATGGGTAATCACAGAAGGGCCTGGCCCTAATCCAAGAACAGGCATATTTTTTTTTTAAGAGTCTCACTTCCATGGCTCACAGCAACTTTCAGCTCTTGGGCTTAGACGATTCTCTTGCTTCAGCCTCCCGAGTAGCTGGGACTACAGGCGCCCGCCACAATGCCCAGCTATTTTTTGTTGCAGTTTGGCTGGGGCCAGGTTCGAACCTGCCACCCTCAGTATATGGGGCTGGCATCCTACTCACTGAGCCACAGGCACCGCCCGAACAGGCATGTTTTTAAGATCTTTACGGAAGGTTTACACGTCACCTCTTCCCCTTCTGCTGGCTTACCCTGTATTATCCGAGGAGAACTGAGGGAGGGTACTAAATCTCTCAGCAAATAGCTTAAGAAGCCTACCCTTGTAGAAGCTGAAGGAGTGGACAGCTCACCTACAGAAAGAGGCAAAATGTGGGCTGCTCCTCTTCCTCTTCTGCTGGCCTCATATTCCCTCTCACAACAGAATCCTGAAGCAGTGGGCCCCATTCCCCCTCTCTTCGGTCGCCCACCAGAAAGGGCTACTCTCAGGACAGAGACTTACTGTGAATCACACTGGGACTTCCGGGTGGTGGACCACAAACCAGGTCTGTCAGAGACCCCGTTAGCAACTGTGCCCTTGGGCAGGGCCTGTCAACCCCTTCTTTACTGATGCCCCAGAGTATCAGAAAAGTTTAAACTAATACACAGTGTTCTCTAGCAGCAGAAGAAATACTGTATATTCAACTCTACCCCACACAACATGTCCTACATTATCACTCTTTAGAGTAACCAAAATGGAATGGTAAGAGCTGGTGGCATATTATAATTTTGCGGCAAGCTGGCTACTACACTGTGTTCAGCTGGTATGAGTTTTAATGGCTAAAGATGTTCACTTCTATATATACAACAAGCATATTAGCAAGGGTCTGGGATGGAGATGGCTATAGGGAAAAAGTATTTCTTTTCTTTTTTTTTTTTTAAGAGACAGAGTCTCACTTTGTCACCCTCAGTAGAGTGCTGTAGCATCACAGTTCACAGCAACCTTCAGCTCTTGGGCTCAGGTGATTCTCTTGCCTCAGCCTCCCAAGTAGCTGGGACTACAAGTGCTTGCCATAATGTCTGGCTATTTTTTTGTTGCAGTTTGGCCGAGGCTGGGTTTGAACCTGCCACCGTGGGTATATGGGGCCAGCGCCCTACTCACTAAGCCACAGGCACCACCAGGGAAAAAGTACTTCTATGATGGATCGACTTCTAATACGAATACTGCCTTCCATAACAACAACTCACTCTCATGAGCTGGCAGCTCAGATGCCCTTACTTGTAAAGCTCTTTAACTGGTAAGAACCCTAAATTCAGTAGATCCAACTTCAGAGTTCTCCTACTTTACAGGATGAAAAAAGAAGCATGGGTTTTCTCCTGCAGTAGTTATGAAACAAGGACATAGCCCATTATATATTCCCTGGATCTATAAAAAAGGATCTTTTTATTTCTCAGCATCTGGTGAATCCCCTGGTTCCCTACCACAAAGTCCTAGTTCCCTCAGGTCCCCATTTACCATTTGCCAGTGGTAGACTCATGGCTTTGAGCTATGGGGTTCTTGTGAAGACCAACAAAGAGAAGTTGTTGCTCTAAGGCTGGGGGTGGGGTGAGAGGAATTGGAGAGAAGGAGGAACAGTGAGGGCTTCTCCTTGTAGCAGAATCCATAAAGTTTAAATTCCTGGCAGAAACACAAAGGTACAATCAACTCAAAGGTCTGCTGAGGCACCCTTCACAGACAGCTGCAACACACACCTCCCCCTTAAGGTACACATGCCTTTGGCTGCTGCGCGTCCCCAAGGCAGCATTTGAGTGAAGTCACATGCAGCTGAACCAGCATGCTGGACTCACTACAACAAGCCATTGGCAGGGGCAAGATTCTAAGAATTTTATAGCTTCCCAGTCTTGTGGGTCTCCCTGCGCTTCCAAATGCCAGCTGAGTCCTAGGAAAACCTCTTCATGGTCTCCTAGCCCTGAATCCTAGGGGTTTCTGGAATATTCTCCAGCAACCAGTCTTTTCTTTGTGGATATCAAAGCCCAGTGACTTCTGCCTTCTCTCCTGTTTGCGATTACCCTGGCACTCTGGCTAAACTGCGTGTTGTGCGCTGAATGTTGTGCCATTGGTTACACTGGAGAAAACAGGTACTTGTGCTGACAGGCTATTGCTAGTGAGGCACAAAGTTAGTGCTCCAAGCCTGAGGGTGTTTATCTTTAGGACTAGTAAGCTGAAGCAGAGCGCCCAAATCCTTATCTTCCACCTAGACTCCAGAGGTTATTTTCTTCCCAAAGATATCACTGGGTCAAAATAACTTATTAGGCACTCATTTAAAAAATAAATTTATATTTTATGAATCACAATAGTACCTACACTACACATATTTGAAAATAATAGTGCATATAAGTACAACCCATTTATTCTTTTTATATGCACAGAATTATTCACAAACCGCTTAGAATCATTCTGCAACAGTAAGGGTGGGAGAATTCCTATTGTCACTCCTTGCAATGCCTGGTTCTGGTTCTCTAGGATTTGCCTTTCTTTAGGGAAAGGACTGAGGCAGGTAGCAGTAAGTAAGCTTGGGCTAGTGACCTAAGCTATTCAAGGTTAATTGCATTTTCTACCTCATAGTCAAAACCCTTGGGTGGGATGGAGAGAAGCTTTAGTTTAGCCCACCACAGATGGGGTCAATCCCAGGGACTCTGGCATGCAACACCCTGATGGAGGAAGCTAACATGTAGAAAACCCCCACTTGTTAGACTTCATTTTATTCAATCCTGCTTACTCGGGAGGCAGGCAGATTTTAAGTGCAAACTAAGTGAGGGTTGCAGAGGGCCAGAGCAATCACAACTTTCTGCAGGCTACATGCTCCATAGCTCAAAGCCATGAGTCTACCACTGGCAAACTCAAATGTTCATGGGGAGTTGGCCATGGTTTCATGGCCCTTAAAGGAGGAAAACAGGGATTAGAGAAAGTGGACACCTGTGGCACCAAAGTACAAGAGTCCAGGAATGGAAAATGGCCAAGATTAGGGGGCCTGGGAAAGATGGCAAGAGCTGAACAGGTTGTCCTCAGAGGCTTGACAGGGAAGACATAGGTGCCAGGGTTGGGATGGTATCTCAGCCTCCATTCTAGCTTAACTTTATATTTAAATTTCTTGGAGGCCACAGATTTCCCTGCTTTCCTTATTGGTGTCCTCTAAGGATATGTGTGGAGCACCCCTATCTGCCAGGTTCAGGAGCAAATGCTGTGTAAAAGCACTTTAAAGTCACAGAGGAATGGCCATATTAGCTTCTCAAGGCCATGTGGCATGAGTGAGCTGAGTGGAAAAGTGTGCATCCGTTACTGGGATGTGGTCCCTGCCCCTGTGCTCATGCACTATACTCAGCCAGAGGTCTGAGGGAAGGAGGGTGCAAGTGCTAACAGCAGGGCCTCAGATATCCTAACCTCAGCACCTTGTATGCTAATTTACATTTTCTTTGAAGGGAGAGAACTCCTGCTGAGCTCCTGGCCCAGAAGCCCACTTTTCTTGCTTAGTCTTAAACCAACGAAATCTGTTCAGAAGCTGCTGAGGCAGCAGTTCACTTAGGAGATCAGGAAACTCATTCCAGAGGGAGATGAGGAAATGTTGTCTGTGAGCCATCCTGTCTAGTACAGCAGGTCACCCCAATGCAGCAGGGCCACAGTTCAGCCCTGCCCAGTTACTCCCCTCCAGTCCCTCCTCTCAAAACTTAGCAGTCAGGCTGGACACCAAGCAGGCTTGTGAGGATATGAGAAAAGTCGCTAATGAGCCCTGGTCTAATTCATGTTTGCCTCCTTTAAGGGCCATGAAACCAGGGCCAGCTCTCCATGAACATTTGAGTTTGCCAGTGGTAGACTCATGGCTTTCAGCTATGGAGCATGTAGCTATGGGCTCCTAGGGGAGCAGTCAGGCCCCTAGTGGGAGGAAATTAGAGTTCAGAAGAGTGGACCAGGGCTAATTAGACACTCTTCTCATCATATCCTTAAATGGAGAACTTCTTTGCCCCAAAAGTATCCATCTATATGCAAATCGAGAGTCAGAGTGATTTCCACGATGCCACATAGATGTCTGTGGCTTCAGATGGCAGGTGCAGTACTGCAGGGAGCACTGTTGACAGTCCCTGCTCGGTCAGAGAACTGGCTTAGCTCATTGCCACTTAGCATGGCACACAGAGGATGTGGACGTGGGGCAGAGAGATCACACTCAGTCTGGAACAGGGAGGTCACTGTGTGCAAGTAAATGTCATGGGCAGGAGGACCAAGTGTTCTGTCAGCACGATGGCCCAAAGCAGACTCAACAAGGGCAATTAAGACCTCTGAGCAGAGCCTTCCAGCCTGCTGCTGCATAGCCTGCATAGCAGCAGGGCTAACCACAGGCCTAGTCTTATTGAAATATCAATGTTGATGTTTCAAAAGCCACAGTGTCTCATTCCTATGTACCTAGTGACATTTCTGGAAAGAAAAAACAAAACAAATTAAAAAGAAGCAAACAAACAAACAAAAAAGAGCTAGGCCTGAAGAAAAATAGGCAATTTGTTAATCGTTTCCACTTTTGTTAAGGTAACTCTTAAAGCATCACTGCATCTCACGATTGAATAAATCTTGGTTGTATTTTTCCAGCCAGTGCTGAATATCTCGGTAGACCAGTCATGTCACAGCTGCAGAATTACTGGAAAATTAGCCAGGCTGAGTTTTTTCGTATTTGTGAAACTCATATTTTCTTTCTCTCTTCTGTCTCTCTTCCTCTTCTCTCTCTCTCACATGTACCCTTCATACAACTATGCTTCTCCTATGTACATACAATGTTGCTTCAGATAACTTCAAAGGAAAATCCCAAATTTGGGGGAAATTTGACTTCTTGCCCCCATCCCTAAGGACAATTTGATAACCTATTTTATTGTGTGTCTGTGTGCCTTGTTAAAGGCAAATACACATGTTTGGCAAATCTGGGAATTTCATTCTTTCTTTTTTTTTTTTCTTTTGAGATCGAGTCTTACTATGTTGCCTTCTGTAGAGTGCCATGGTGTTACTGCTCACAGCAACCTCAAACTCTTGGGCTTAAGCAATTCTCTTGCCTTAGCTTCCCAAGGAGCTGGGACTACAGGTACCCACCACAATGCCCGGCTATTTTTTGTTGCAGTTGTCATTGTTGTTTAGCTGGCCTGGGCCGGGTTTGAACCCGCGTTTGAGCCTCAGTGTATGTGGCTGGCTTCATAACCACTGTGCTATAGGCGCCAAGCCAAATCTGGGAATTTCTGAGGAGACAGAGTTAGGAGATAGTGGTCAGAATCAGAAAAAACATGATAAACTCATTGGTCCTCATAGTTCTGTAGCTCAATTCTTTTCCCTTCACAGAAAATTGTTTATTGGCCAGCACCAATATATGTGATGATCCCGAGGTAGACACATCTCATAAATAAAAGAGGTCAGGATATGTGAATCTTGAGTGCAGTCTGAGTGGTTTCCTTTTCAATTCTACTATCAAGTCACTCATGTTCTCCAGAAGTTGAGGTGGTGGCATGGGGAGCAGGAAGGGACCATGGTCTTTGGGAAAGCAAAGGCTTTGAGGACAAGCATGAGACTCAGAATTCGGACCCTGGTCTGCCACTTCTCGCTTGTGACCTCAGATCTGTCCCTTACTCTGAGCTTCAGTTTCCTCACCTATAAGACAGAGTTAACACTACGTCCCTCAACGGATTACTGTGGGGCTCAAAATAGGAGACACAACACACACAGCGTCTGTGAACATTCACAAGCCCTGTGAACCTTCCTATCAACTTCTTCTGCCTCCGGTGACCTCGTCTTCTTTTAGGATTAAAGGATGTAAATACTACAAGGGCTTGGCAATAAGACTACGCATTAAAGGAACAATGTCCTCCCTTGACAGTAACACATGGATAGATCCTGGCTACGTACCCACCTTGTAGTGTCCCCAAGATATGGGGATGGACACCATTTTGGAATTGTGCCTCTCAGGGCTTCTGAAGCCCAAATCTGCATCTTCTTCATACTGGAAGACCATTCCTCCCAGACCAGATCAGAAGAAGAGTAGAAAATAACAATTATAGGCAACTAGCTCAAAGCACCTCAAACACCTGGCAGCTTCTACTCTGTGCCACAGAGACAGGAGTAGTTGAGTGAGGTGGAAGACGAGATACGACAGAATTCCAATAGACACTGTATCTTTTTTTTTTTTTTTTTTTTTTTGAGACGGA
>NW_003852445.1:10643404-10656405 GCF_000181295.1 Otolemur garnettii
TTTTTTTTTTTTTTAAAGACAGTCTTACTTTTTCATCCTTGGTAGAGTGCCATGGTGTCACAGCTCTCAGCTCTCAGGCTGATTCTCTTGCCTCAGACTCCCGAGTAGCTGGGACTACAGACGCACACCACAACGCCTGGCTATTTTTTTGTTGCAGTTTGGCTGAGCGTTAAAAAAAAAAAGGTATTTTGCAAAATTTATTTCAATAAATTAACTCAGAGCCCCAATATTTCTCAAAAAACAACAGGTTTTGCCAGGTGTGATGGCTCACGCCTGTAATCCTAGCACTCTGGGAGCCCAGGTAGGTGGATTGCTTGAGCTCACGAGTTTGAGAGCAGCCTAAGCAAAAGTGAGACGTTGTCTCTACTAAAAATAGAAAAACTAGCCAGGTGTTGTGGCAGGTGCCTGTACTTCCCAGCTTATTTGGGAGGCTGAGGCAAGAGGATGGCTTGAGGCAGGAGTCAGAGGTTGCTGCGAGCTATGATGGCACAGCACTCTACTCAGGGTGACAGAGTGAGACTCTGTCTCAACGAAACAAAACAAACAAAAACCCCAGGTTCTTTCTGGAGTTAAGCTACAAGAGCTAACTATAATATCAGACTCTTCCCCCTGAAATCCCCAGGTGACGGCATCACAGGATGCTGGCAGGTAAAGGGGAGAGGGATGGGCAAGTAGAGCCCAAAGCTTTCCAACTGCAGTACCAAGTTCCCTAGAACATGCAAAGTCTCACACAGCTGCTGGCATCCTGTCCTGGGACCAGACAGTCATTTTTACTGCTTCCTGAGAAGGATAGTCAGGGCCTCCCTTAAAAGCCCCTTATCACAGCAGACAGAACTCTGATGTGGGGTTCCAGGACTGTTGTTGGCCTGTGGTCCAACTAGTGGAACAAAGACAAAGTGATGAATGCCTTCCTTCCCACCACTAAGTGGAAACATCATCCTTGGAACAAGACCTAGAAATCCCAGAAGAGGACGGAGACAGCTGGGACCAGGAGCTAAACAGAAGGGTGGGGAGATGGTTTCCTGTACAAATGCCTGAGAAAGCAACAGGACAGACTCCAAATCTCCCAAGAGTGGTTGTCCCCGAGGTGGAAGAGGAGAGGAAGGGGAGGCAAGACAAGAGGCACATAGCTAGCTTACTCAGAAGGTAGTTTCTTTAATAAACAATAAGTTCAGAACCATACCACACTCTGGACCAGTGGTTCTCAAACATGAGCCTGCCTCAGAATTACCTGGAGGGCTTGTTGAACTAGAGATTGCTTGGGCCTACACCGAGCATTTCTAATTCAGTGGGTGTGGGATGGGGCCTGAGAATTTGTATTTCTAACAAGTTCCCGGGGTGATGCTGCTGTTGCTGGTCTCAGGGTCACTGGGCTGGATCAACCCTTCTCCAGCATCTGTTCATCACTAACAGTTCTTGAAGCTGAGACTGCAGACATAAGGGAGGGAGGAGTGTATGTTTGACTTCTGCCACAATCCAGCTCCGTCAGCACAATCTTCATTTTCATTAACCTTCCACATCTTCATATACCAAGAGTAATGGCTTCAGAGCATGAGGTTGTGAAGTTTCTACTACGAAGAAACTGTTCCTTCTCACCAGGTTTTCACAGTCTGCCTTTCAACAGGCAGCTACCCAATTCTGGCTAGAAAGGTCAAGTCCTCAATTACCATTTACTATGAATGGCTAACTAACTCAAAACTCACTGTATTTTTGTTATGAACTACTTTATCAGAAAGTAAAGCCAGGCTTGGCACCCATAGCTCAGTGATTAAGGTGCCGGCTACATACACCATGGCTGGAGGGTCCAAACCCGGCCCAGGCCTGCTAAACAACAATGACGACTGCAACTCAACCAAAAAACAGCCAGGTGTTGTGGCAGTGCCTGTAGTCCCAGCTACTTGGGAGGCTGAGGCAAGAGAATCGCTTAAGCCCAAGAGTTTGAGGATACTGTGAGCTATGATGCCATAGCACTCTACTGAGACAAAAAAAAGAAAAAGAAAAAAGAAAGTAAAGCTGGTAGTTATCATTAAGCCTAATCCAGAGAAAGAGGTCCCATTCTCACCCCAGGTCTGCTGTCAGTGACAGGAAGTCTGTTCCAGAACATTTCCTCTCCTGGCCTCTGGGCTCTCTTGTCTAGGAAGCTCCCAGCCCTTCATCTCCTGCCATCTACCTCCCTGCATCTGTGCCCCTTAAGGCTTCTCAGTCAGACGTCTATCTTGGGTATCATGACCAGCCTTCTCCTTCTCTCCTTTTCCGTGGCAGAGGATCCAGCTGCTCCTCTGTGGAGGGGTAGGTATAGGCTATATGTCCTGAGAACAGAGTTCCATGCCAGGGAGGCAAGTTCTCCACAGAGTCAGGGGCAGGAGAGAAGTAAAGGGAGTAAGGAAAGGAAGATTCTGGTTGCGATCTCTTAGGCAAGCTATTTTCCCTCTCTGGGCCTCAGTTTCCCTCTCTGCAAATAATCTCATGTCCCATTATAGGCTCAAAATCTCTGATTCTGTTATTAGTTGACCAGAGTAATCACATCCCAGGTCCATCTTCTCCTAAATTAGGATTTAAAAAAAATTCTAAAAAGTAATTAAGTAGACTTAACAAGGTAGATGTTTAAGACATTTATTGCTAGTTTAATTAATTAAAAAAACTCAAGGCTATTGCTCAGAGTGAGTGGAAAGAGTAACTAAACAGAATCCATTCATTTCTAGAAACTGCCTCTAGCAGGCCTGAGACAGTGAGCACCATTAAGTGAAGCTATTATCCTGCTATGAGTCTGGTCATTTTACGCTCAACTGTGAGGAATGGGAAAATCCTATTAGATCATCCAGCGCATGGCTCCAGTCTTAGACAATGAAGACTGTTATCTCCTAAGAGGGGATGCTGAGGCTCATGACACCCTCTGTCCTTTCCTGATCCACTATTTCTTAGACTACAATCCAGGTGGCAGTGGGGATCCTGAATTCTATATGGGAAGGCCTTGGAGATGACGATCTGGCTGGTATGAGGGTCAAGAGTAAAGTTTTATTCATATGACCCTCCAGATAAGATTGAGAACTCTTTAAATGTACAGGTAATGAAGGGATGGGGATAAAAAAGGGCTGATAAAGGATCCCTTCCAACCTCATCCCAGGACTATCCTAGATGTAACCTGGGCTGAGGATGTGTTCTGAGATGAGTACCTTGGGGTCCCTGGACTTGTTAGTTTGCTGAGCAGCAATAGGTGTCTCTTGGTCTATAACTAATTCTTAGGCTTGAAAATGTTTGTCTCAATGTGCACTGGGGTGAGGGGTGTGACCAGATCCCCAGTGCATCAGGCAGAAACATGGCCCAGGCTTTGCAGTGTGATGGAGAGGGCAAACAGGAGAAGGCAAGACTTCTGAAAGTATGGGGACTGCTCCTTCTGCAGCTTTTGGGCAGAAGTGCAGGGCTGAATGGAGGAGAGGTAGGAATCCTGAGCCCAGCGGGGCTCCCAAGGCTTCTGGCACATCCCAGTCGTCTCAGTGCCTCTGCACAGCAAGGTTACAAACCTGAGACTGAGGTTACAAACCCAAGGCTGCCCAGCAATGCTGGCTGAGATGTCACCACTGAGAAACCTTAATGTTTGCTACCAACTAAAGATTGTGTTATTTCAAAGCCAAAAAATGGACAGAAAATAATTGGTATAAACACTCAATTCAAAATACAGTATCACCTCCATAGTTGCCACCTCCCTACACTGACCACCTCCTTAAGTTGACCTAATTTTCACAGACTGGACATGCACAACATGTATATACCAGTACAGTAGGCCTAGTACTTCTTGTTGACCACCTCTGCATGTTTACCAGTTTGTTACAGTCCCGTGGGTGGTCACCTTACAGAGGTTCTGTGTATCTATTCGGGGCCTGCCTCCCTTGGGCAAAGTAATGCCTGAGTGATCCCAAGGTTGCAGAGTGAGTGGTTGACGGGTATCTGAAAATGATTTGGGAAAAGCTACCTTTTTTTCTTTGTTCTCATGCCATTCCCTCCTGTGCCACTTCACTGTCCTATTGCTAAGCCTCGCATCTTCACGTCCACTCTCCTCACCAATACTGGGAGAGCGGGAAATGTGACATCAGTGTTGGCACACATGGTTCACAGCCCAGTGCCTTGGACATGATCCTTAGGAAATACTCATTGATTAGTTACTAAATGAATATAACCTGGCTAATAAGCAATAGCTAATTTCACCTGATGAGCTCTTCCCCCTCATAGCAGTGAGATCAGTGATGGGAGAACAGAAAAGGTTTAATTGGGATAAGGCTGTTCCTAGAGATGGTGTCCCAGTCAGAGTCTAATTTAACCCCAGAAATTTCCTTCAGGATTGGCCTGCTGGGTATTACCTTTTGTCTAGTTTGCTGATTCTAACTCCGCAGGCTGTAGTTGGGATGGGAGGGAAAGGAGCAGTGGGAGACAAGTGGCTCCCAGCCTAAACTCCGCTGAGTTCCCATAAAGACGCCTACAGTGTGGCCCTGGTCCCAAGTAGCTGCTTATGTCCCTGACACACAGTCACAGAAAGGAACACATTGCTTTGCTTCCAGGAAGGTCTCTAACTGGGTCCTTGCCATTGGAAAGGGAATTAAAAGCTCGATATTGGAAAAGACTAATCATTACACATGCTTAATTATACTGATGTGAACTTCACAGCCAAGTTATTTTTAGGAAGTTGATACTTAAAACACTTCCATGCTCCTGGGCTTATGTGGAATAAGATTTAGGATGTTTTTAGCATCTGGAAATTAGCAAATGCCTTTCTATAACCAAGTTCCAAATGTCTCTAGGGCTTCCCCTTAGAGTTTTTCTGACGCTTTATCTGTCTCTCTAAAATACATCTTGACACCTGGCCAAAATGCCACAGGCCCTTCAGGTCAGCCCCTCAGATCAATGGGTGACACATGATAACACAAACTTGATACCTGCCTTTGCATTTGTCATGGGTCTGATTCCTCAGGGGTGAACTTAATAGAGACAGAGTTAGCATGTGGGATGTTTAGTAAGAAGTACTCTTGGGATCAACATCCATGGAATATTGGGGAAGAAAACTGGAGTGGGCAAAGGAAGAAGCCAAGCAGAGCTGTAGGCCTAGTGTTGACTTAGTTGAACCACGGGGAGCCGTGACGTGAGAATGGTGCTTCAGAGTTGTCGCAAGTTGAGTCAAGGTAGCCAAGCCTTTTATATGCTTGCCTTGAGCAGCCACTGAAAGTACACCCCTGAGGGACATGGGTGGAATGTCAGAGTCCATCGACAGAAACTCAAAATCAGAACTTTCATTTCCGTTTTTTTTTTTTTTTGGGACAGAGTCTCAAGCTGTCCCCCTGGGTAGAATGCCCTGGCATCACAGCTCACAGCAACCTCCAACTCCTGGGCTGAAGTGGGTCTCCTGCCTCCGCCTCCCAAATAGCTAGGACCACAGGTGCCCGCCACAACGCCCAGCTATTTTTTGGTCGCAGCTGTCATTGTTGTTTGGCGGGCCTGGGCTGGATTCGAACCCGCCACCTTAGGTGTATATGGCTGGTGCCTTAGCCACTTGAGCCACAGGCACCGAGTCAGAACTGCCATTTCCTAAGAGCCTACCATATGCAAAGCATTCTACAAGCATGACCTCTAAGGCTAACGACAATTTCACAAGGAAGGTTTCTATTAGCCTCATCTTAAAAAGAGAAACTAAGGCTTAGTGAAGTTAAATGACATGCCTAAGACTACACAACCAGCAAGTGGGACTCAAACCCAGGCCTGCCTTGCTGCAAAGCTCACATTCTTTCCAAATGCTAAACTCTCATCCTTTGATTTTCTCAGATGGTGCCT
Source organism: Otolemur garnettii (assembly GCF_000181295.1). Taxonomy (NCBI): domain Eukaryota; kingdom Metazoa; phylum Chordata; class Mammalia; order Primates; family Galagidae; genus Otolemur; species Otolemur garnettii. The sequence continues at coordinate 10,649,222 of NW_003852445.1, forward strand.
TCAGAAGCAACCGACTGCTCCATATGTCTACATAGCTTTAGGATGGCTTTATAATCCTTTGACTATAAGCCTAAATGTGCAGCTATGCACACATACGTAAAGCCCATTGCTTGAATTCCTTTCTGAATTCTTTGGATTCCCTACACATAGGCACTATTGGCCTGCTTCAACCAGAAAACCGCTCCTGTTGAAAACAGTATAGACAATGGGCTTCTTACGAGGGCACACAAAGGGGGAAAATCCTAAAAATCTAATAGAAACAGTAACTTAATAATATTTGAAAATTTCAAAGAAATGAACAGCATTTAAAGCCAGATTTTTTTTTTTTTTTTTAGAGTTTTACTTTTTGATCAGAAAATTTCCAAATTTCTATATTCTGGAGATCGGATATCAATTGCCAACCAATCCCAAATGTCCCAGATTGGGGCACTGATGAGAAGTTTATTAATCTTGCTCTTCCTTTGGACACTCTAGGTCTCCCTCATCTTCAGCATGACATGTATGGGCCAAAGGGAGTCATCATGTGTGACAGGAAAGCTGCTGCCTCAGCAAAAAGATGCATGATTGCCAAGTTTATTTGGCCCTATGAGTTTTTCTTCCCAGGTAGAGTATCTTATGTTGTTCTCTGGGGTGCTCTTCCTAATTTGTCACAGATGCTTACTTAGAAAGGTATGCAGCATTGGACATGTAAGATGCAGACTCAATGGAACAGGCTCTGGAACGGCCTTCTCAGTATATTCAAATCATCTCCATACTCTGAGAAAGAATTCTTTTGGGGCCCTATTACTTATACACATTCTTTCTGCCTAGGGAGGCTCTAGAGGTGAGGAATTCTGGGATGATTCCCTCAACAGCCCATTAAGAAGAGGGAAACCTTATTTTTGGATAGGGAAGACCCTCTCTCAAATTACAATGGAAGGGTATATGTTGTAACGGAAGTATTCACAAGGGATAGTCTAGTGGGAATGAGACTATCAGATAGATTCCACTGGGGGTGATTTAAAAGTTGAGCCTTGAAGGATGCATATGAGCTTTATGGCCTAGGAGTGGAAGAGAAGTAAAGAGAACAGCATGTACGGGCATATTCTAAGTACAAGGAATGGTAGACATGGGCTGGGTGGTGAAAGGCTATATATGCTACAAACTTTACTCTGTGGGTGATGGTAAGCACTGCAAAGTTGTATTGTTTTGTTTGTAGAGACAGGGTCTTCATATGTTGCCGAGGTTGGCCTCAAGTGATCCTCCTGCCTCAGCCTTCCAAAGTGCTGGGATTCTAGTACCTGGCTAGGGCTGGAAAGATTTTAAGGAGGAAAGACTTGTGTAGATTTCCATTCCTCCTCCATGTTGGTGGAGGAGGAATGAAAGACAGAGTAAAGCCGGGAAACCAGCTAGGAAATCATTGTAACAATCCAGCAGAGCTCTAATGGATGATAAGATAATGACAATGAAGATTAAAATGTGACAGATTAAATAATATTTAGGTGGCAGAATAAACAGTATTAAGTGACCAATCTGAAGAGGGGAGGGAGTGAGAATTAGGAAGGGAGGACAATTTCCACAATTTCAATTCAGCATGGAGGCAAGGGAGAACGGGGTGAAAGGCTGTCTTTAAATCGAATGTTATCACAGTGACTTTAATAAATGGGTCACTAATTCTTTTAAGGCTCTGAATACTAAGTTAATTAAGGAAATAATTAAGATTTCTTAGATCAGTCACTACATTGATTATTCTGTTATGGCAAATTCTATGATTTAAAGCAATGCTTGTTAGAATACATTTCCTTCTTATAGATACCAAGGTTGAAGTCAATTACCAAATACGGAAATCGTGTTTGTATAAAATGAGACTCGTGCAGTTCTTTAAAGCATGTTTTAGATGTTCTCTGAGCTTCCACAGCATTCTGGGCACACTCTCTCAATATGTTGTATCTGCCTCTCAGTATGTTGTAATTATCTACCAATTTGTCATGGAGGACTGGGTGGATGGGACAGGGACCTTGTCTTACTCCATCTGGTATGCTGGGCACTCAAGAAATGAATCTTGACTGAAGAAAAGCTATGCAAATAAAAGTTGTAAATTATGCCTAACAAGTACCATTCTAAGTGCTCCTTTCCCAGAATTGCTGGAAGAACTGAAACTAATTCCGCACAAGGGCTGCTCCTGTGGACTCAGCTGAGTCTCAATGCTAACTTCAAGTTGTATCTTGGTGGCCATTTTCTCTAAAAGAGAGCCAATTTCAGACATGAGCTACATCTGAAGAGTCAGCCCATCAACAGTTCTGGTGGCAGTATTTTCTCACATCTAAAATTCTTATTCAAGAAATATATTAAGAACGTTACTGATGTTCCTATTTATTGTCAAATTAGCCATGACAGATGCAAAATGTTTTGTTTTGTTTTTTACTGAGACAGAGTCTTACTTTGTTTGTACCTTGTTATAGTGCCATGACATCATAGCTCACAGCAACCTCAAATTCTTGGGCTCAAGTGATTCTTGTGCCTCAGTTTCCTGAGTAGCTGGGACTACAGGGGCCTGCCATAATGCCCAGCTATTTTTAGAGACAGTGTCTGGCTTTGGTTCAGGCTGGTCTTGAACTCCTGAGCTCAAGCAATCCACTTGCCTTGGCCTCCCAGAGTGCTAAAAATGTTTTCATTTCAAATTGAATCCCAAAAGCTTCATTTGCATTTTCTTTAATTCAGGGATATTATTAGAAAAAGCCAGGCTTACTGATACAGGGGTACAGGGGGAGGAAAGTATGTTTCAACTTTGGTTCTGAGTTGAATTAAATATTTTACGTTAATCATCTCTGATCTGTCATTAGGGGATTTGCCCATATGCTTTTTTCAAATTATTGCTTTTAGGAATTCATAATTCAAGAATGTGTGAAGGTCAAGAATATGGAATTTCAACTAATATCTGGAACGATGGCCTCAAAGACAAGCGGCCTCAGACATCTGCCCCTTCCCTCTTCTAGTGCAATCTAGTGTAATCTAGTACAAGGGCCACTGCTGAGATGTAGACATTTCCAGAAGCAGCAACACTGAAACTCATCCTGAGTTTTAACAACTTGCTTTTCAGAGTCTACGGGGCTTTGACCGTCTAAATTTAGGTTTGCTTAAAGGAATGGCTTTGCTTTAGAAAACAGATTTTGTAGAGGGCTCTATAACTTTCTTTTCCTCCACAAGAAAGCATTTAACCTTACTCATCCTGAACAATAGAAGGAAGGAAGGAAGATATGGGGAGCGGACCAGCGTTAGTACTTAGCGATGTCTTAGTTTTAAATGTTTATACTGAACTGAAATTTTTGTTAACTATTAACGACAACGTATATACAAGTCAAAATATGAGTCATTAGTAATTACGTATTAATAATAACACGCACTACACTTTCATGAATAATACTGTTCCATGAAAGAGAAACTTTGATATTAAGAATGACGTAGACCCCAAACTGTAAGACTATGGACCAACACTGTAAATGCACCTCTGTCCTAGGCGAAACAGTGTCTCTCAAAGTTCATGTCCACCCAGAACCTTAAAATGTGACCCTATTTGCAAATAAGGACTTTGCAGAATTAGTTAAGATGAGGTCACACTGGATTAGGGTGAGCCCTAAATCCAGACTGGTGTCCTTATAAGGCTATGTGGAGACTTGAGCACACACAGAGGAAAGAAGGCTATATGAAGATGGAGGTGCGTTTGGAGTGAAACTATCACAAAGCAAGGAATGCCGAGGATTGCCAGCAACCACTAGAAGCTTGGAAGAGGCAAGGAAGGATTCTTCCCTGGAGTCTTCAGAGGGAAAAATGGCCCTACTGGGCCCTTGATTTCAAACTTCTTTTTTTTTTTTGGCGGGGGCTGGGTTTGAACCTACCACCTTCGGCATATGGGACCAGCGCCCTACCCTTTTGAGCCATAGGTGCCGCCCGATTTCAAACTTCTAGCCAGCACTGTGAGAGAATACATTTTTGTTGTTTCAAGCCAGTTTGTGATTGTTATGACAGCCCTAGAAAACAAATCAACTGCCCTTTCAGAGTGAAAGTCCTTTGGGCATGAAGTCTTTTCTTTCCATATCTGGCCTCTCTTCTTACTCCAAGCAAAGTACAGACTTCTTCACATTGCACTTGGCCTCTCCATGAGTGATCGTTTACTTATTTTTTCAACTCCCTGTCCTATTGGCCATTCCCTCTTAGTCTACTGTCAGTTGTTTATAACAGAATATCTAAAACTGGGCATTTATAAATAAAAGGAATTTACTTCTTTTTTTTTTTTTTGGTAGAGACAAAGTCTCACTTTATCACCCTAGGTAAGAGTGCAGTGACGTCACAGCTCACAGCAATCTCCAACTCCTGGGCTTAGGCGATTCTCTTGCCTCAGCCTCCTGAGTAGCTGGGACTACAGGTGCCCATCACAATGCCCAGCTATTTTTTGTTGTTGTTGTTGCAGTTTGGCCGGGGCTGGGTTTGAACCCATCACCCTTGGTATATGGGGCCAGCGCCTTACTCACTAAGCCACAGGCACTGCCCGAAGAATTTATTTCTTATAGTTATGCAGGTTGAGAATTCCAAGGTCAAGAGGCCACACATGGTGAAAGCCTTCTTGCTGGTGGGGACTCTACAGAATCCTGAGGTGGCATAGGGCATCACATGGCGAGGGGGCTGAGTATGTTAATGTGCTGTGTATGTTAATGTGAAGGAGAGATTTATCTCTCCTTCAAGACACCAATTTCACTCTCACGGTAACTCTTTATCTCATTGATCCATAAATTGACTAATCCATCAATGACGGCACGATTCAATCACCTCTTAAAGGCTCCACCTCTCAGCACTGCCACACCGGGGTATAAGCTTCAACACAAAGTTTTGTAGGGGACACATACTCAAACCATAGCACTCCCCTCCCCATTTCTAAGCTGCCACTTACAAATAGTTTTTGGCAAATTTGGCCACTCGACATTCCCCAACCAATCTCCATATTCCACACCTCTGTGCCTCTGCCTGGAATATTGTCTTCATCTCTGTGTGCAAAAATTCTAAAAGACGTCAACACTTAGACCAACTTGTACTGACTCCATGAAATAGTCTTCTATTTCCAACTAGTATTAATTTTTCCTTTATTTGTATAAAGGTCAGTAGGAAAGTTGGGAGAATTATTATGGTGCATTATTTCACTTCCAGGAAACACAGTCAACAGCATCCTTTCTGATTCACCTGTGCAAGTTTCAACTTACTCGGCTTATCAGTATTGCTGGAAGGGCTTTAACTGTTTCTGTCTGTGTGGATTTTACCTTTCTTGACTTTTGTGTATCTCAAACTTTCATAATGACCAAAACTTTCATATTATTTTATCATGATAATATTCCATTTTGTTATCATGTTACTATATAAACTCCTAAGCTCCATAAGTTCCTTGAGGACAAGGGCTGTCTTATTTATCCATTTTAGTAGTTCTCAAGCACACATGCATATTTTTCTTAAATCCTATGGCATAAACTGCTGATAAAAGTAGTTTTACCATTGAACGGGGCCTTGTGTTATTTAATGGTTTCATATATGTATGTTTAGCCTCCCAACATTTAAATTCCCCAGCACACAGTAGGGCACAAAGAAAGAATTCAATGAACTAGCTCCAAAATTATATCCTCAAAGCTCAGAGTTAAGGGCTCTTTGTTGACAAATCCTAAAATCTCAGGTACTTCTAAAAAAAATATTTTCCCAAAGTAAATGCTCAATAAACCAAGAATTAATTTTCATCCTTTTAAAAGTGAGATGCTTCCTGGAAAAGATACAAACATTCAGAAATCTACAGAGTCCGTCCCATCCATGGTTAAGGGGTCAGCCAGAGATGTGGACAGAATTGGAGGCTCTCCTGTCTGCCTCTCTCCTTTCTAGGATTTTCCTCCTCACCTCGTATCTGTTGTGGTTGTCCCAAATTCTGACTCTGTGGGTTTCTAACAGTTTTAACTGTCTCATGTGACACCAGGTAGGATGTGCCCTTAAGATAAAAGCCATAAAAGAATGGGAGACTCACCCACTGCCCTTTCTTTCTTACAAGAATAGATATTACTTAGTTTCTGCCTGCTTTTTTATTATGATCTGGTGGCATCAGGTGGTTCCTTTTTATATTTTATTCAATATCCACAGTTATCTATGGGAGAGCTGCTGGTTCAACAGGAAGTGCTTGGCCATTACAGAAAGCAGAAACTCTCTTCATTAAAAATTTTGGTATCTGTTGTGTGCTATGGTGGCACGACATTCTACTGAGGGTGACAAAGGGAGACAATGTTTCAAAAGCAGTTTTTTTTTGATGTCAGTTTTTTCAAATAATTTTTTTTTCTGAACCCAAAGAACTAGAAAGAGTATTAAACAAAAGCCAAAGACATAATCAGTTGTAAACAGAGGAGAACTGATTTAAATTGCTACTCAGGAAGTCTTAATTTATTTTTTTTTAATATGAAATTACTTTTTATCAGTTCTAGGGGTTCTCAAACTTTTTAAACAGGGGGCCAGTTCATTATCCCAAGACCACTGGAGGGCCGGACTGTGGGCCCTGGGATGAGTTGGCTGCTAAGCAGGACAGGCAGCAGAGGCAAAAACACCCGGTGGGCTGGATGTGGCCCGCGGGCCGTAGTTTGAGGATGCCTGCATTAGACTATCACTATGAAGGAAGTGGGTACAGTGTGCTTGAACCTTTCTACACCTGCATGTTCCCATCCTAAAGCTCCCTGTGAGGACACTCCTACAGAAAACATAACACAACTTCATGGACACACAATCACATGTATCCAATTCTAAATGTACTCAAATTTAATGTGACCTTTGTGAAGATTTCTTTATTTTTGTTTTTACAGTTACAGCTTTCACTGGATATGAAGATTTCTGAGGGAAATGGACAAGAGGGCACAACTGTACCACACAGAGTAAAACTTTCTTCCAGATCCTTTTAAAACATCTTCCCCAAAGTCTCCCTTCTTCTGACAGCTACCCAAATCTCTCCTCCTCTCACATACCCTCTTCCTAACCAGCCCCCTTGCTCTCTTTAGTTTTTTTTATTTTTAAAGGCAAAGTTCTTTATTGCTCCTAATCTCAGCTACGTCCATTTCTCTGCTCATCACAACCAAGGCAGAATAGTTGAGCTATGCAAGCAGAGTCTTCTTCTTCCTCATGGTATGATGGGATGTATA
>NW_003852445.1:10658132-10668576 GCF_000181295.1 Otolemur garnettii
ACAGCAACCTCCAACTCCTGGGCTCAAGCGAGTCTCCTGCCTCTGTCTCCCCAGTAGCTGGGACCACAGGTGCCCACCACAACGCCTGGCTATTTTTTGGTTGCAACTGTCATTGTTGTTTGGAGGGCCCGGGCTGGATTCAAACTGCCACCTTAGGTATATGTGGCTGGTGCCTCAGCCACTTGAGCCACAGGTGCCGAGCTGAAAGATTTCATTTTAATAAATTCACTTTCCCTTATTACTGAGGCAGAGGCAGCTAAGATACATGCAAATTAGCAGAGAACTCAAACCCTACATTTCAGACTCCTCCAGTACTTAAAAACTTTTACCTCAGATGTTAGGTAAAGGTAACAAGTAAAACTGATGATTTTTAAACGCTATCATGGGGCTTATTCTCCCATAGGTGGAGATTATGAACAAGATGGGTGGGGAGGGAAGAAGCAAGCAAGCTAATGTTGGCTGAGTGCTAACTCTATGTCAGGCATATGTACTCTTTAATCGTCACAACAGCCTCATGAGATAGGTACCATCATCGTGTCCATTTAACAGATGGAAGAATCAAAACACAGAGAAGGTAAGCAACTCTTGCTTAGCAAGGGACTTAGCTAGGACTTGAACCCAAGTAGTTTAACTACAGAACCTGAATATATATATAATCATTGTGCCATATAGCATTTTCCAAAGTAACAAAAAATAACCAAGTTGACAGGATAAAAGGGATTCAAAGTGTATTGTCCTCTCACACCTGGCTGCTGCCTGGGAACTCTGTTAGGATATAGGGATAGAAGTCCTGAGTCCCCTTCAGTCCTTTGCCACCCACCATTATTTTTAAACAAAGGGAGAATAAAAAACCCTCCTGAAGCCATCCTTTCTTCTAAATTCAAGTTTGAACAAGTTAAAGAATTAAAAATCTGCTTGGATTTTTGACACATTCCATTATATTAAAACTTCTATTAAATGTCAAATATTCACTAAGGGGCACATTTCAGTAATTTGGTGGTTGAATCATGAAGCAATTATGAACCTTACTTCTAAAGCAGTTTCCATAAAGAGGGCGTAATTTTTTTCAAAGTATGTATAAATACACACACACACCAATACTCCCTCTATCTATATATCTTCAAGCCAAGTTCCCATTTTTTCAGGTTCTATTTATATGTAGGCAGTTCTAAGAATTCTCAGAAAAGGACAGGCCTATACTGTCCCCTCACTAACACTTCTCAGAGCAAAAGCCTCATCCATTTTACAGGCATGACCTACTTAGAGGGTTCCGATTATGGGCTAAGTCACATGTGAATCTAAGGGCCCTGCTAGGTTGCAAATGAGATGAAATGAAAATGACCAAAATATTCAGAGTTAGCCACCTTAGTTTCTCTTTCCTATTTGCTATCTGTCCATAGCTCACTAGATTCAAATCATGTTTTTATGAATAAAAATCTTGAATTTGGGAACCTCTTCATGGGACACTTCTCCTGCATCACAGACCTACAGGCCATAGCAGCAGCAAGCGGGTCACAGGGCTCCACTGGTGAGCAGGCAAAGCCCAGAGGGAAAGAACTCAGCGAGGTTCACAGCAGGGGGCACCTCGGGCACCCAAGCTTACCACTTTGGTGGCCTGTGTGGATGACTGGGAAAGGCCTTGTGAAGCCCCTGCAAGGCTCCCTGACATCCCCAGTAATAATGCAAGCTCCCAACTTCCTCCCTTCCACTCAGTCCCATCCACTTCCATCTACACTCACTGTCTACGTTTTCCACTTAGTCCCATCCACTTCCATCTACACTCACTGTCTATGTGAGTTTTCCACTTAGTCCCATCCACTTCCATCTACACTCCCTGTCTATGTGAGTCTCCCTTCACAACAGGATGGACTTTCCACATCTTTTCTAAATCAGTCTTAGGGTCCTCCTAACTTTCTACCAGTGCTGTAATTATTCATAAACATATTCTATTCCAACAAAATTGTAAAATCTCTTCAAGTAGGACCCAAATCCAATTTCCTTTTCTGGAACTCACGGAGCCTTGCTAAGTAGATGCTCAAAAAATACTGAATTAGGCCGGGCACAGTGGCTCACGTCTGTAATCCTAGCACTCTGGGAGGCCAAGGCAGGTGGATAGCCTGAACTCAGGAGCTCAAGACCCTGTCTCCACCCAAAATAGAAAACTAGCTGGGCGTTGTGGCAGGCACCTATAGCTACTCAGGAGGCTAAGGCAGGAAGATCACTTGAGCCCAAGAGTTTGAGGTTGCTGTGAGCTATGACGCCATGGTACTCTACCCCAAGGTGACAAACAAACAAACAAACAAACAAAAAACTGAATTAGACAAATCATCCTAGAATCCAGTCTCTGAAAGTCCTATGAAGCTCAGGATTAGATACGAGCCTCCAAATATTCACTCTGGGCTGGGTGCAGTGGCTCACATCTATAATCCTAGCACTTGGGAAACCAAGTGAATTAGAAAAACTGAAATAGACAAATATTTTTCAAATGTCGAATTTGAAAAACTGAATTAGACAAATCATCAATGATTTGAGGCCTCAGTGCTTGAGGCCAGGAGTTAGAGACTAGCTTGAGCAACAGTGCAAGACTCCAGCTTTACGAAAAATAATTAAAAAATTAGTTGGTTGTGGTGGTGCACGTCTATAGTCGCAGCTACTCAGGAGGTTAAGTGAGGAGGAATGCTTGAAACCAAGAGTTCGAGGCTTTAGCAAGTTATGATCATGCCACTACACTCTAGCCCAGGTGACAGAGCTAGATTCTGTCTCAAATAAATAAATAAATAAATAAATGTTCATTCTTTGTACAATGCTAGGACATCCTTGCCTGTGACAGCAACCTTCAGATTCTCAAATGGTTTTCTCTGCCGTGCTGAACTTGCTAGAGTTGTTGTATCATTCTGCGCACGCTGATGGTGTTTTCTGTAAGTCTGCTTTGCGTACTCACCAGTGTCCCAAAGGTGAAGCAGCCCGATTAAGCAATGACTGTTTAAACACACATTAATCATGCATTAGGAGTCCTAAATTGAAAAGCACAGTACCAGGAAAATACTTTGGACACAAGGCATCCATTTCAGGCAGAAGTGATCTCTCACGTCCTGCTGTGTACATATTTGGAAAGTAAGTGCACTTCAGGGAGCTCTGTTTACTTAAAAAAAATAAAAGGATGAAAGAGGAAAAGAAGACATTTGCATGCTGCGTGGAGACTCCACGGCTTGGGAAGAGCACTCATCAGCCTGCCAGGAGTGTTGGCACCTGCTCTGGTCATGGCAGATGACCCGCTCCATACAAGAATGTCTCAGCTGCTCTAACCGCTTCCTTCTTGGTGTGCAGGAGAGGTAGAGGATTGTCCTACACTGCCTCTGGGCAGGTGCTGGTTAAAAACTTGAGCCCCTTGCTCCTAGCAGAGATACTGGCAGGTTGGTGCAGCCTCCGAAGACACCTTCAGGTCTCTGGTGTAGAGGCCATATGTGTTAGGTGTGCTGCAGAATGGGGAGATGGAAGGGGTGACCAAGGAGGGATATGTGCCTTCTTTAATGAGATCCTAATTTCTCATTTTCCCCAAGAAAAACGGGAGCAGGTCATTGTCTGGAGAGGAAACTGACTTCACACTTTAAAACATGCATTCACACAGATGAATAGCCATGTTTAAACCACACTAGGATGAAAGCTGATCACAGTTCTTGGGAATGGTGACTCTGCGACCTCTCAGCTATCTCAGGTATGCTTAGACAAACACACACAGACACACACTGCTCTGGGCAGGGGTGCAGTAAGAGACGTTAGTGAGCCTCTCTTAACCTCAGTGTCACTTGCAGCTGCTAAGTGACATAGGCAGAGCACTCCTGTTTAACGGATCTGGATCCCCAGAGTGAGGGCAGCTCAGGGCCTGGCATCCTGAGATGATGAAGAAAACTTAGACAATAGAGGACAGCTTGGACGTCCTTGCCGGTGACAGCAGTCTTCAGATTCTCAAATGGTTTTCTCTGCCTTGCTTAGCTGTTTTAATAACCAGAGAGAAGCTGGGCATTTAACAGTTGAATGCTTCCCCCACCATCATTCTGGTACTTTGATTACAGGCAAAGTGATTTTTTTTTTTTTTGAGGCAGAGTCTTACTCTTTTGCTCAGGCTAAAGTGCTGTGGTATCAGCTTAGCTCACAGCAACCTCAAATTCCTGTGCTCAAGCAACCCTCCTGCCTCAGCTTCCCAAGTAGCTGGGAGTACAGAGCCCAGCAGAATGCTTGCTAATTTTTCTGTTTTTTTAGTAGACACAGAGTTTCACTTTTGTTTAGGCTGGTTTTGAACTCCTGAGCTCTAGCAATCCACTTGCCTTGGCCTCCCAAATTGCTATGACTATAGGTGTGAGCCTCACCTAGACAAAGTGATATTTATTTATTTTTCTTCTTCTTCTTTTTTTTTTATTGTTGGGGAATCATTAAGGGTACAAAGAGCCAGGTTACACTACTTGCATTTGCTGGGTAAAGTTCCTCTGATGATAGTGTCCTGTCCCCAAAAGCTGTGTCACACCGTGGCCCTACAGCCCTCTCCCTCCTTCCCTCTTCCTACTCCCCCATTCCCCCACCACCACCATGTACTAGCATCAATTGTCCTCATATCAGAGTTGAGTACATTGGATTCTTGCTTTTCCATTCTTATAATGCTTTACTAAGAAGAATGTATTTCAACTCCATCCAAATTAATACAAAAGATGTAAAGTCACCATCTTTTTTAGTGGCTGAATAGTATTCCATGTTATACATATGCCACCGCTTATTAATCAATTCCTGGATTTGTGGGCATTTAGGTTGTTTCCACAATTTGGCAATTGTAAATTGACATGTTTACTGAAAGTAGACCCACGCCTTTCTCCACTCACTAAAATTGATACAAGATGGATAAAAGATCAAAATCCTAAGGCATGAATCAATAAAGATCCCTGAAGAAAATGTGGGGAAAACACTTGAAGGTTTCAGCTTAGGGTAAGACTTTATGAAGAAGACTCCAGTGGCAACTGCAACAACAACAAAATTAAACAACTGGGACTTAAACTGAATAGCTTCTGTATAGCTAAGGAAACAACAACCAAAGCAAATAGACAACCATTAGAATGGGGAAAGATAATTTCATATTATGAATTGGACAAAAGCTTGATAACTAGAATCTACAAAGTGATTTTTAGAATAGGGATATACAGTTTTCTTCATGATGTTCTTCATATAAACAGAGGTTGAGTAATCTTGGTTTCTTGCCTTTAAACGTGATATGAGATAACAAAATTTGGAAGAGCAGTCCCGAGGATTTAGAGAAGAAAATCATCTTATAAACATGTAGTAGTATAATTACATGCACAAGAATGCACAAGGAAAAAAAGACCAGAAGGAACTAAGAGCAAGTGATGATATCAATGTACTAAAGGGCCAACGTTAGTTAGGTCAAGAGAGTTTTTGTCTTGGTTTCTAAATGTTCAATAATGAGTGGCAGGTGCCTGTAGTCCCAGCTACTGGGGAGGCTGAGGCAAGAGAATCACCTAAGCCCAAGAGCTAGAGGTTGCTGTGAGCTATGGTGCCACAGCACTCTGCTGAGGGCAACAAAATGAGACTCTGTCTCTTAAAAAAAAAAAAAAAAAAAAGAACTGTTTGTCTCTTAGGTGTTTGTGAGAGTTCTTTCCTAGTACAGGGATCAGCCCTTGGTGATGCACGTTTTTGACCAGTCTATCATTTGGTCATTAAATTTGTTTATAATAAAAAAAATGTTCAATAATGTGATATCTTTTATAATGAAACACATTTTTTATATCTGTAAAATTCATCCATTTTGCTTTCATTGTTATTTTTAATTGACACATAATTGTACCTATTTATGAGGTACAGTGTGGTATTTCAATATATGCACACAATATGTAATGATCAAATCAGGATAATTAGCACATCCATCACCTCAAACATTTCTTTGTGGTAGGAATATAAGATCCATTCTTCTGGCTCGGCGCCTATAGCTCAACCGGCTAAGGCGCCAGCCACGTACACCTAAGGTGGCAGGTTCGAATCCCCAGCCCGGACCTGCCAAACAACAATGACGGCTGCAACCAAAAAAAAAAATAGCCGGGTGTTGTGGCGGGCGCCTGTGGTCCCAGCTACTTGGGAGGCAGAGGCAGGAGACTCGCTTGAGCCCAGGAGTTGGAGGTTGCTGTGAGCTGTAATGCCATAGCACTCTACCCAGGGGGACAGCTTGAGGCTCTGTCTCAAAAAAAAAAAAAAAAAAAAAAAGATCCATTCTTCTAGCTACTTGAAAATACACAATAAATCTTTGTTACTTGTAGTCACCCCAGAGTAATACAGAACACTAGGAATGTAATGACAAACATTTTATCAATAATTCCTGATGCTTTTAAACTTCAAATACAAAAAAGTCTGTGCTCGGTAACATTACAAATAGATTGTAATAGATTGTTGAATTCTCCATACCAGATGAGATGTCTGTGAAAACACCTCATACACATTAAAGTTGCATAAATAATTAGTTATTATTGCCCTTCAATGCTTTTGAGTATTAGGCTGTTGTGTTAGCAAACTAATTAGAGGCTTGTTTGTTGTGGTAACTGATAGTAAGCTAAGAGACAATTCACATGCCATCCTTATACTAAAAAAGCACTTACCCACCACTTCTTCAGAAATAAAGGAGCAACAGCCCATTTTTAATACTACTCTGGCCAGGGCTCTCCCTCACCTCGAGTGGAAGGCTAACCTTGCTAAGGGGCACACCCTTCTGGGCCTGCGTCTGTATGTGCATCTGTGTGTGTGTTTCAGAGTTGCCATGTGGTCAAATTGGACAATGTGTCCCATCTAAGCTGAGCAAGTGGCTTTCCCAGAAGGAGTAAAAATCAAACAACAATCTGCTTAGCACAGTAGCAACTTCCTCACCAGGTGGGAAAATCTGGACCTGTCCCATCTTGATTGTTAATCATGCCCCACATAAGCAAAGGCTGCACTAAATATACACTCGAAATACATTGGATCAGGGAAGCAACACCAGCATATGTGCTCAGGCTGATGTTCTGTTATATGGGCTAGTTAACTGGAATAAAATGAATATTCTCTACCACAACTCAATTGGACTTTATACAGTTTTTAATGAGATTTCACCTAGTATCACAGCAGTACTTATGTAATTACTCTATATAACTCTGTCAGCATGGAGGGAATGAAATCTCCTTATCAGGATATTGCAAACCAGTAACACCTCAGCAGATGGCGTCTCTCCGTGCACTGCTGCATTCTGGACAGTCTGGAAGCGGGGCCACCACGCAGAGGGAACACTTGAGGGATGGAGGCTTCAGTGCTTCCAGGAAGGAGTACTGCCCTTTCTTGAGATTTCTCAAGAAAACATTACATAAAAATAAAGGGAGCTAGTAGCCTGACTCACAGGCTGCTGAAGGCAGCTTTGCTGGAACCCTGGGATGATCCACCCAGGAAGGAAAGTGAATAAGAGAACAGGGGGACAGAGATGAAAGTAGTTTGTTTCATTCCTTGAGAAAAACAGTAGGAGAAAGCAGAATGAAGGAGAAAAAGGACAGTTGAAAAAGAGGTTAAATCTGAAGTTATCTAAATTAGGATGACAGGCCTCTGCCCACCACTGCTGAGGGACCTCAGGAGCCAGGGGCTAGACCTTGAAAAGTTCCAGTGAGGGTATGTTCTGGGGGCCTAAGAATGACTTTCGTCTCTCTTTTTTTAGAGATGGGGCCTCACTTTGTCACTCAGGCTAGAGTGCAGTGGCACGATCAGAGCTCACTACAGCCTTAAACTCCTAGGCTCAGGTAATCCTCCTGCCTCAGCCTCTTGAGTAGCTGGGACTATAGGCACATAGCACTGCCAGCTAGTTAAGGTTTTTAGAGATGGGGTCTTGCTATATTGCCCAGGCTGGTCGCAAACTCCCAGATTCAAGCAATCCCAAAGTGCTGAGATTTCAGGTGTGAACTGCCATGCCTGTCCAGTGACTTTCTCCTTTACTAGCAATTCTGCCCCAGGGCTGCCGCCAGAGGCTATGAAATCCAAGACCATAGCTCTAGGACTTCCCCAGTTCCCAGTATACAATGAAGGAATTCGATCTGTACAGTCTTGGCATCTGCTAAAGAGTTCTCAGAGCTCTCCCAGAGGAGCAAAATTACCTAGAATCTGCAAGGTAAAAGGAACATGGAGGGTGGGATGGGACCACTGTCTCACAAAGTCCTTGCTGGCTGCTTGCCAGGCCTCTCTCTGGTAGCATACTCATTCCT
The DNA here is from genome assembly GCF_000181295.1 of Otolemur garnettii. Classification (NCBI taxonomy): domain Eukaryota; kingdom Metazoa; phylum Chordata; class Mammalia; order Primates; family Galagidae; genus Otolemur; species Otolemur garnettii. The sequence continues at coordinate 10,666,400 of NW_003852445.1, forward strand.
TGAGCAAGACTCAATCCTTGGTGGTGGAAACAGACTGGGGAGGAGACAGAATTAGGAAGCAAGTGTCATCTCACTCCTATGAGATGAAGGCTTGGTCAGACAAATGGAGAACTACTACTCTCATGGCCTACACCATAGACGTTCTGTATGGCCGACTTCTACAGGCCACACTGCTCACTAAGCCTTGCAGATCATTCTTTGCTCTTTACAGCACCTGTCCCTCACAATCACCTCCCTCACAACAAAAACCTCACACCCTCGCTATAATTCACACTCCTGTGTAAACAGAAAGAGTGCTTAGCAAGTTTTCTCATTGTACCCTTCATTTGTTACCTCCATGGGTGTTATTATTGGCACTTAGGTGTGTTAATAATAAGATCCTAGTAATAACAATGCTTAGCACGTTTTAACCCTTCAAAGAGTATTCCTGGTATTACATGATTGTACAGCCTCACACAAAAAATTCACAGAGACCAGCAGGATGGGTATTCTTTCTGTTTTATAAATGAGGGAAAAAATAACTCACAAATGTTAAATGATGTGCCTGAAGTTTATGGCACAGTTGAAACTGGTTCCCAGGTTTCCTAAAAGGGCTCATTCTTGTGGAAAAGTTCTGGGCTACCTGGATGGAATCATCGTCATGGAAGAAATCTGGCAGAACTGAGCTGTATGTGAAGGAAAGAAAGTATTTGGCCAAGCTTTGTCAGTGCCCAGATTTAATTAAGTACCAGGAACAGGGCTATTTAGTTTGTACACTTTTCATCCCTTCCTGTTCTCATGGTGTCACTAGGGACTGGCACAGAACTGTACCAACTGTGATCCAGGGCCTTCTTCGGGGCCAAAGATACCGCTGCCTGTTCACTTACCCATGAGAAGGAGGGCTAAGGTCCAAAGCAGATGGACAAGCTCATCACTGCACTTGGTACTGTCCCTGTCCACCGAGGAGCCATGAGACAGTGGCTCAAAGCTCATATTTACATACTCCAAATTATTCCATTGACCCTATGTGCTTCCGTACCCCAAATACAGGAGCTGAGTGAGACGCGAAAGTGAGAGTTGGGTGGCCAAAGTAAGGTGAGTAATACTAAAGGGCAGGAATAAGAATGACTCAACAAAGACAAACGGGTTTGCTTTTTACTCACCCAACACCACCCCAAAATGTGTAGGTGATAACAGGGGGGAGTTGACTCATCCCAGTTTGCTGTGTCTGAACGAGAGCTATGACATTTATTTGGCATTTCCATAGCATCTCTTTCTACAGAGCTTGGTACTTGCCATATCTACCTTCTCTTGACTTGATAAAGTATCCCTGTCTAACAGGGGATGAGAAGGAACAGTCCAGGTCCTTTAGTAAGATGGTTCCAAACATCCCACAAGGCCTAAGGTAAAATTTCCTTTTCTTCATGAAGTCATGAAGTCTTTTCTGATTCCTTCCAATTAGCTATGATATTTTCCTCCTTCAAATATACAAAACATTCATCTCTAAACTCATGACTTTTTTTTTTTTTTTTAACAGACAATTGTGCAAGTTGACTCATCTCTTATAACCTTTCAAATTACGTTTTGGGGTCAGGAACTGGGTCCCACTCACTGTTTACCCACCCAAGCTCTGAACAGTGTCCTAACCATGGTGAGGAGTCTGTCAATATCGGTTAATCAAATGTTATTCCTTTTTTCCTGCACTGTGTCAGGGCCTCTCCCAGTGCTCCCTGGTGTTCTCCCAGGTAGTGCTGACCACAGTGAGTGCCCATGCTGCTGGACAGATAAAATCTTCACCTCTGAAGGGTGTGGTATAAGGCAAGTTGGGAAAATTGCTAGGAGGTCAGAGGTTTCTCCTAGTTCTAAAACTCTATAATTCTAACATTGTGACTAAACAAAAATAAGAATTTAGTAAATTTGGAGGAGAATAAGTAAACACTGAACTAGTGAGTAAATGAAAAGGGAGTTGAGCATATTGGAGGTCCAGGTTAAACACCAAATATTTGAAGAAGGCTTTCCAGGGATTACATAATTTAAGATACTCTATGAAGAATGGAAAAACAGGCTCGGTGCCTATGGCTCAAGTGGCTAAGGCGCCAGCCACATACACCTAAGTTGGCGGGTTCGAATCCAGCCTGGGCCACCAAACAACAATGACGGCTGCAACCAAAAAAAATAGCCAGGCATTGTGGCGGGCG
>NW_003852445.1:10668596-10677466 GCF_000181295.1 Otolemur garnettii
GGGCGCCTGTGGTCCCAGCTACTTGGGAGGCTGAGGCAGGAGACTTGCTTGAGCCCAGGAGTTGGAGGTTGCTGTGAGCTGTGGTGCCATGGCACTCTGCCCAGGGGGACAGCTTGAGGCTCTGTCTAAAAAAAAAAAAGAATGGAAAAACATTTCCTAGATAAAATGGGTTATCTTTAAATAGAGTCAGGTTTAGAAAATGTCTTCAAATGGCATCAAATGAATATATATTGAATAAATCTGACAAAGACAGTCCAGTAAGGACAATGAGATAGTTAAAACAAGGGACAATCACATAAGACAGTGAGCTCAGATCAGAGACGCTCTGTGTGTGTCAGTGCGCATGTGCGGGTAGATGTGATGTCTCTCTTTTCCATTTATCCTTTCATTACATTTTTTTTTCCCTGGAGTTTTTGGCCGGAGCTGGGTTTGAACCCACCACCTCTGGCATATGGTGCTGGTGCCCTGCTCCTTTAAGCCACAGGCGCCGCCCATTAAATTTTTTAAATTTTTATTTTATTATCTTATTTTTTATTTCAAAATTTTATATAATTAAGGGGGCACAAATGTTTTTGTTACATGGATATCTTATATAATGCTTAAGTTAGGGTTTTTGGTGTGCCCAAATGTGATGTAGTAAATATAGACTTTGGAGTCGAATTAGTATGGAATTTCAGCTGCCATGCTTATTAATTGGTATGACATTAGACAACCAATTTTACCGAAGTTTCCTTTTGTTCCTCTATATCATAAACGTGTACGTGCATCTTATATGAGACTGAGACATATAGAGCACTTAGCACAGCACCTCGCACTCTTCATTTAATAGCTATTATCTCTTCTGCACTCGATAATATGCTAGGCATTTTACACAGTCCATAATCAGAACAAGTAAGTTGTTATTATCATCTAAAGCAGTGGTTCTCAACCTTCCTAACGCTGCAGCCTTTTAATACAGTTCCTGTGGGTTGCGACCCACAGATTGAGAACCCCCGATCTAAAGGAACTATGCCTCCCGTTCCTACATCCCCCAGTGTAAATCTGAAGCCCCTTCTGATTCTGGAAAATAGAATTAGAAATGGCAATTGACCGTGTATGTGAGTTCATTTATTTACCTTCAGTGTATCTTGTGAAACAAAATTTGTCCTCAGCTTAGGTGCACTGTAAATGTGAATCAAGTAACAAGAATTTTCTCAAAGTCTCAACTCTTTAGCACTGCCGCTCCTTTTTGCACGGGAGCATAATAAAAAAGTCAAACACAGATGCCTGTCCACCCTTAGAAAGTCCTTTCCCAACACGGTACCCAAAGAGACATCCTGAAAGAGACATAATCAGTTATGTGTCCCCTCTCCAGGGAGTCTTCTCTAGTGGATGTGAAACAGGCTTTGGCAGCTGCTCAGTAACATTAGACCCAGGGCAAGTCAACTGCTCTCTCAGGCTTAAAATGAAGTTATCATCTCAAACAAAAAATACTCAGCATTTGAAAAGGAAAGAAAGCCGACAGAGATCCAGTTATCATGAGTGATTTCTCGCTGATCTTAGGAGGTTTCTACAGTGAATACCTGAAAGTCTGATTGTATGTAGGTATGGTATTATGGAGAAATTAATAAAAGGCACCTGCTTTGTAAAAAGGGCCATTTTCTGCATATAGGTCGGCAAACCTGAGTATATTTTGCTTTTATTAAGCACACAACCTCTTAGTGTATTTCATGAGCAATCAATCTCTGAGAAAAGAATATTAGTCTCCAATAAAGGAGCAAATTATTTTTGCATACGTTGCACATTTCCCAGTAAACTCTCTCTACTCTGGTTATAACCAAGAATAAGGAAGCAATCTGAGAGACCAGTTTCTTGAGGATATGGTCCTTGGCTGTATAAGAGAACCAGAGAGTTGGCTTGACGCCTATAGCTCAACCGGCTGGGGCGCCAGCCACGTACACCTAAGGTGGCAGGTTCGAATCCCCAGCCCGGACCCGCCAAACAACAATGATGGCTGCAACCAAAAAATAGCCCGGCGTTGTGGGGGGCGCCTGTGGTCCCAGCTACTGGGGAGGGGGAGGCAGGAGACTCGCTTGAGCTCAGGAGTTGGAGGTTGCTGTGAGCTGTGACGCCATGGCACTCTACCCAGGGGGACAGCTTGAGGCTCTGTCTCAAAAAAAAAAAAAAAAAAGAGAACCAGAGAGTTTTCAGAATTTCAGATGGATAATTGAGGATCCCTTTGGTTTCAGGTACTTTGGTGAGAAGTTCCCCCCACAGATAGCAAAGACTAGTACATGCAAACAAGGACCATTTATAAAATCACTCAGAGCTGACTTAAGCTCCTGATAAGAAGGAAAGGCTCATACTGTTTCAACTAAAAATTGGAATATGATTCTATCACATTTAGAATGGATCCATTTCCAAATTAATGCTTCATTTTCTCTAATCTTGTTTATTCTTAATTGACACAATAACCTCCAGGAAGGATAAGGTATTTTCTCTCATAAATTTATAAACCTTTACAAAGGAAATTACTTCAAATGTCAAATAACATAGGTTTGTGTTTGGAATTTATGTTTCTATTTTTTTGTTTTTATTTGTTTTTGTCTTTTGTTTGAGTCTCACTCTGTCACCCCAGCTAGAGTGCAGATAAATCATCATAGCTCACTTTGACCTCAAACTCCTGAGCTCAAGTGATCTTCCCACCTCTGACTCCCAGAGTGCTAGGATTACAGGTCTTAGGAGTAAAAGTAAATTAAATAGGCAAAGATGTTCACTTGAGGAAACAAAGGAAAAACAATTAAGAATAAAAAGAGACTGGAAGTTGAATTAATAATCAACGAGGAGAGGTTATTTGCTTGTATCACTTTGTGCCAGCCTCAATGTTTTAAATCTAGGCACAATTTTTTTTTCCTAAATCTTCTCAAGTATTAAAAGTACTAAATCAAATCTCAATTGAATAGCTCACCAGAGGGGAAATCAGAATTTTCCTCTTCATTTAATTCTTTTAAATTCAGCTGCTTTATGGTAAAATATTAAAAATAAATAAATCCAATTAAAATACACATGATACAAGATGATATTTTTTGCTCTAAAGTTTTCAACACATTAATTAGAAACATCTGTTTAATTAAGAAAAATAGATTGAGTGAAGGACTCTCAAAAAGTCATTCAGGTTATGACCCTCCTCCTGGGTCATACATCAACTAAAGCATCCCTAAACTGTAATAGTCTATATTAGTGTTGCTTTTTACATTTCAAAATTTTTTTTGATTATCAAAGGTACATAATAGTTGTATATCTTTATAGAGTAAATGTGATATTTTGATACAGGCATACAATGTGAATTAATCAAATCAGGGTAACTGGGGTATCCATCACCTCAGGCGTTTAATGTCTCTTTGTGTTAGGAACGGTCCAATTCTGCTCATTTAGTTATTTTAAGTTATACCCTAACTTATTGTTGATTATAGTCATTTTGTTGTGCTATATATTAGTGTTTCTTAATCTTAACTTTGCAGTACTGCAAGCATCAAACAAAATGAATTTTAAATTATTTTATTTGTTAAAGTTGCTACATACATAGCACTTTCCTTGTGTGTATGTATGCCCATCTGAAAGGGTTAAAAATTATTTGAGTCTATGAATTTTAGTAGCAATATAAGCAAGGGAGGGATTACTCATGTCCGTAAACATCTGGCCGTTGTTTAGACAACTTCATGCTTAGGTGTTTTCTCTCTTGTCTCTGTAAAGTTGATCATATTGCAACCCTATTTCTTGCAAATTCTATCATCTGTGAAAATAATTACCATATCATCTGCCCTTTATTCTTTTACCTATAATACCTGGAGGCAGTTAAGTCAGGTTTTCTTGGGAGGAATATCTTTCACCATCATCCCTTCAAAAAACTTATTTTATATGTGTTCTGTAATTTATAAAGTGCTTATGCACAAGGATTTCCAAAATTTAAAAATTATTCTTAGGTGGCACCTGTGGCTCAGTGAGTAGGGCGCCGGCCCCATGTACCGAGGGGGGGGTGGGTTCAAACCCAGCCTCGACCAAACTACAACAAAAAATAGCCAGGCATTGTGGCAGGTGCCTGTGGTCCCAGCTACTCGGGAGGCTGAGGCAAGAGACTCTCCTAAGCTGAGGAGCTGGAGGTTGCTGTGAGCTGTGACACCACAGCACCCTACCAAGGGTGACAAAGTGAGATTCTGTCTCTAAAAAAAAGAAAAAATTATTCTTAACCTTTTTTTACAAATATGGTAAAGTGAGGTAATATGTCATCTATTAAAATATTTGTGATAATTTCTACTTAGGAGCTAGAAAATGTTGAGCAGAGGCTCAAGTCTAGGTTCTTGACACAAACTCTTTGATTCTCTCGATTGTTCCTTGTCAGCCTCTCAGAATACATTCAGACATCTGTATTACTTGATTGACTTTTTCTCTCAGTCATTCTACATTATGCAGCCCCAAACTGAAGTAACACTCCTGTGATGTGCATTGAAAGCATTATCATTTTTATTTTGAATGCTGGGCTCTTGACAAACAGCCTTTTTTTTTTTTTTTTTTTTTTTTTGAGACAGTGCCTCAAGCTATCCCCCTGGTTAGAGTGCCGTGGCATTACAGCTCACAGCAACCTCCAACTCCTGGGCTCAAGCAAGTCTCCTGCCTCCGCCTCCCAAGTAGCTGGGACCACAGGCGCCCGCCACAACGCCCGGCTATTTTTTGGTTGCAGCCGTCATTGTTGTTTGGCGGGTCCGGGCTGGGGATTCGAACCCGCCACCTTAGGTGTACATGGCTGGCGCCTTAGCCAGTTGAGCTATAGGCGCCGAGCCCAGCCTTTTAAAATAACTTCTTCTCATTGATTATTAATTCAACTTCCAGTCTCCTTTTTATTCTTAATCATTTTCCTTTGTTTCCTCATGCTAGCAAGTGAACATCTTTACTGAAGATGTGCCTATTTACTGAATTTACTTGTACTCCTAAACACAGAGACCATTTGCTGAGTCCTTATTGTGGGCAAGACACTGTACTTATTTCATTTTCACATAACTCTATAAGGTATATTTTGTGAACCTATTTTATAGATGAAGACACTAAAGCTCAGAGCAGTCAAGTATGTGTCCTCTCTTAACCCCGCATTTCTAGAATGTAAAAAAGAGAATTTGAATTTTCTTCATTTTCTTCGTTCCATTTATGACACAATGTGTATTCCCCCTTTCTTAAGTAAATTAAAGACGCACCAAATGTTGTTCCAAAGAATGACTCACTTGTGCACACACTAGGACCCAGATCATCGGAAAAAGGCTCACGCAGTCTCATGCCCCATGTAAGTAGTTGGCATGTGGATGCTGAAAAATTTTGTACTGAGGGGTAATCATGCCTTTGAGTACCAGGCCTTTGTGTACCACTGATGGACCTAAGTTAAAAGGCAAGGAAAAATAATCTAGGAAGGTAAAAAACAAAAACAAAAACAAAACCCAGAACTAGAGGTGAAAGAATGAGGGGAAAGTAGAGGGAGATGTTTTTCATGGATGCTTTTTAAAAGGAAGGTTCATTACTTGACATTCTATGTACAAGTTCTTATTTGTATAATATTACCACTGCTTGAGCTCCTGTTCTTTCCTCTGTAGTGGTCTCTGTGACTACAGTTACCAGGGTGACAGACTCCTCAAAAACATTCTAGTATTCGCCTTTGCACCTCTCATCTGGTCGTTTTTTGTTATTTCAACTACACACCCAGCACACCAGCTTTACTGACATCAGCTCTTCTTTCCATTCTCTGAAGGGAGTTGAAAGAAAAGAGGCCTTCCCTAGTCTCAATACAAAGCCTAGTCCCACCATAGACTCCTGTGCTTTCCTACAAATTCAAACAACCTCTAGTGACTAATTATGTAAGAAGTCTCTCTCCTTGGACCTCATAGCTCACTGCCTCAATTCCTATAAACAGAGCCATCTGTTAGCCAAGTATTCAACATCAAAACATTCTTTGATGAGTCACAATTAATGACAAGTACAATGTGAGTACTGCCAGAATGATAAATTTAACACTACTCAAATATTCATCATGGACTAAATAAAGAGCCTCTTAGGCTTTGAAAATGAAATATTTTAAGGTTTATAAAACTGCTTGGCTTTAAAAATAAACCAAATACAGTGCTGGTAGTTCCAATGAAATCAAATGGAAGTGAGGTAGTATTAGCAAAGCTGACATTATGTCCCTGAAAACAGTCACAATTGATTTTATAGTAGATGTGGAAAAGTTTGTAGTCAGGTGAGTACAATGAACTGGGAAATGAGGCACAAGAGCTCTGACTCCAGCTGGGACATCAACAACTTTGCTTTCCGTCTCTAAACCTGGTGATTACCAAAGTCTCTTCTGAGGCTAATACCCATCATCCTGTGAATGTGTGATTTAGATCAATAGACGTACTGCTGCTTTTTGGATACAAAGAGGACCCCATTAATAGTATTTTCTGTGTTGAGATTCCTGGCATTTCTGAGATTTTTTTCTGGACATTATTGCTTGTTAAAAGACTAGCATACAGTGAGTAGATTTAGTAGATATTTCTTTTCCCTTTTAATAGGTTCTAGTTGGCAAGGCCTATTGCATGGGACTACTAAAAGGGCAATTTGTTTTCTCATTTATACTAAATTTCTTCAGTAAGAAAATTATTTTTTAAAAATGAGATGCATCTAATGGAAACAACAGCTATCCTTAGGTTTATTTTACAATCAATAAAAGATAAAGAAGCAACAGCTCAGCAACAATGAAGTAGTAGAAAAAGAAACATAATTTAGAATTTGAGTCCCCTTTTATGACCTACGGCTGAGTGGCAAAAGTAGGTAAAATGAAGTCTAATCTTGTATTTGAAAAAACCAACCTATATGGAATTGTGATTTTAAAAGCACTTGTGAGTACAACTTTTGTTGTCACCATAGATTAAGATGACTATTCCTTGGTTATAGATCAACCAATAGATTAAGATTAGTCACAAGGAATCCAAGAAATGGCACCCCACACAGTGGGCCGGAATTATAATCAAAAGCCCTATATATAATAATAATGCAATCCTATGATTTCCATTTTCACACCCTTGATAACTAATGCTTTTATGTCTATTTTTCCTTATTTTTTTTCAAGTGAGAAACAATATAGCATTAAATATTGAAATAAGTGCCCATAATGACAGAATCTTGACGTAACAAGGTTTTTCAATTTTGGCATATTAGATGTTGGCCACTTTCACATGATGATGCCTTTTCTTCTATATAAGCAACTGAACATACAGAAGCTGGTCCTTAATGGAGAGATGGTATTACGTAAAGGCCAACTGCAGATGATGATAATTCTCTTTTGGCCTGTGCATTCTGCTTAGTCTTATGCCCTCAAGTATTGTCAACATTGTGCCTTATAACTGAAGTCCTTCTATATCATTGCTTTGGGTCTTGTCTAGAACACGAAACCTTGGATCACTAAAATGAAAACATGATGACTGACAGCCCACAGTTCAGAAGACTTGGAGTTGACCTCAACATAACAGTCAGCAGAAGACTACAAGAGAACTAAGCACAATTAGGGCTTCTGTGAAACAAAGAGCAAGCAGAGAAAAGAGTATATGGCTGAGCTATAGTTTTACTTGAGGGGAAGCCTCCAGAGAAATGTACTAAGAAAACTCACCTATATACAAGGAGATGAAGAATGGTCTGGGGACTCAGTACTTTTTAAATTGACAATTAGGGATCCCAGCTATATTTAGCTCATAACCCTTATTGGCTAAAGAGGCTCAAGAGCAAATACAGAGCACAAAGGCAGGACATGGAGTAGTGGTTAGAGACTATTCCTAACTCAATTCTGTTTATACTGCATCCTAACCTGCAAGAGTTAAATAGAACCATGGTCATTCATTTTGATGACCTGTTAAAAACCATATGATATGTGCTAACATCTGCCTTTTATTGATAACGTGCCAAGTATGACTGAGGAAGCTAAGGAACAATGAGGTCAAGTAAACTGCCAGGATTTCACATACCTAATGTATCTAGGTTGGGATTTAAATCCAGGTCTATGTAGCACCCAAGACTGAACTTAATTTCCCACTCCAACACTTTATAAGGTAGAACGTGAAATTAATTTTTTAAAAGTTATCTTTAAGATCCAAAGAAGTATATATGAAGGCACTATTAACATACAAAATATGGCTATTAGGGACTATAAAATTCCAACTCAGTTTAGGTAATATTTTCCAACAAATATTAATGAAAGTGCCTGCCATGTGAGAAGCACCGGGCATTGAGGCAGGAAGATGTAAAAGTCATAGTTCTTGTCTTTGAGGAGTTTATCATCTAATTTGCTGGCTAGGGAAAAAGTAACAAAGGACAATTAACTGTTTAATATAATGATAAAAGGTAGTATCATAAAGGAATACATAATTAATTGCCAAATCAATCATATTTGAAACTAAGAAAAGAGAGAGATTATGTTGTTTGGAAAGGTTTAGGAAGACTCCTTAGAGGAGGATGGATTAGGCTGATTCTTAGAAATTGGTAAAATCTAGATAGACAGGAGACAGGGAGAAAGGGGGTCCTGCATTCCAATTGGGGAGGATGAAATGCGAACCACCACCACCAGAAAGAGAGCCTTTTCCTTAAGCTGAAGGTTTGAGAACATGAGTGGTTGTGAGGTCATCGGGAAGGTAGGTTAGAGACCAAATGCTGGAGACTTCAGAGATGTGGGTTAAGTAAACTGGATTTAATTCCATGGGCAGTGAGGATCCAGGGTGTTTTTGAGCAATGGAGTCACGCGATACAATTGGTGTTCTAGGGACATGTCTCCAGTAGTAGGTGGCAGAAAGTTTGCAGAGGGGCAGAAGGAAGGCAGAAAGAAT
>NW_003852445.1:10677914-10679100 GCF_000181295.1 Otolemur garnettii
GCCTCAGCCACTTGAGCCACAGGTGCTGAGCCAGGCTTACAATTTAATTAAAAATTATTTAATTTTATAGTTTTGTAATACTCTCAGAAATATTCATTTGTTTATTTTCATAACATCCTATGAAGTAAATAAGTTTGGCATTGTTTCCATTTTTCAGATTTGAAACAGGTTTAAAGATTAATAGTAACTAACACAAGGCCACACTGTTAGTTTATTTTGAGACTGAGACCTATGTAACAAGGGCTTCTCATTCTATATGTCATGTAATTGCTATTTATCACATTGGTCTAAAAAAAATGGGGGATTTTTTTTTTCCATTTTGGGAGGCCATCATTTTCTGTTTTCTTAAGGGAAAATTTCACACATACACAAAAGTAGAGAGAATAGTATAATTAACTACCAAGTACCTATCACTCAGCTTCAACAATGATGAACTCACAACCAATCTTAGCTCATCTGCACCCTACCCACCCACAATTATCTGAAGCAGATCCCCCAAATCATATTATAACTCTTTTTAAGGCCCAGATGGTATTTTTGAAAAGAACTCAAAATCAGTCAAATTCCCTACAAATGGAGTATTTCCTATCTTTAGCTTTAACTGAAAAACCGAGGAGGATGAATGCTGCCCCACAGAGCATTCCTTTTATTACCAAGGTGTGAGAAAGCGAAGAGCAAAATAATTGACCTGATCCCCTTTCTCAGAAGAATTTTCTGGAAATTTCATTTTTTTCTAAGCTACCTCTGACATGAAAAATGAAATATTTCTTTTGTTCTCCTGACTCCTATTCTGTATGTTTCTTTTTTCCAACCTGGAGAGATGATAGTCATTTATTGTACCTGAGGTGCTTGCAGCTTTCCTAAAGATGGTTTAATAGAATGCCTTGTATCTTTCTACCTTGTTCTACTATGTCTGGAATATGCAGGGTTATATTACATTAATATCTAAAGGAAATTGTTTTTCTCTCTGTAATCTGAGGAAGGAAATACATTCCTATGTTATTAATAAGCTTTTTCTTCATTGCAAAATTATGTATTTTGTAAGGACATTATCATTTCATAGTCATTTATTCTTTTTTTTTTAATTGTTGGGGATTCATTGAGGGTACAAGAAACCAGGTTACACTGATTGCATTTGTTAGGTAAAGTCCCTCTTACAATTGTGTCTCGCTCCCAAAAGGTGTGG
>NW_003852445.1:10679293-10681591 GCF_000181295.1 Otolemur garnettii
TTTTTTAACGGCTGAATAGTATTCCATGGCATATATATACCACAGCTGGGTTGGTGGGTATTTAGGCTCTTTCCACATTTTGGTGATTGTACATTGAGCTGCAGTAAACAGTCTAGTGCAAGTGTCCTTATGATAAAAAGGACTTTTTTCCTTCTGGGTAGATGCCCAGTAATGGGATTGCAGGATCAAATGGGAGGTCTAACTTGAGTTCTTTGAGGGTTCTCCATACTTCCTTCCAAAAAGATTGTATTAGTTTGCAGTCCCACCAGCAGTATAAAAGTGTTCCCTTCTCTCCACATCCATGCCACCATCTGCAGTTTGATATTTTGTGATATGGGCCATTCTCGCTGGGGTTAGATGGTATCTCAGGTTGGTTTTGATTTGCATTTCTCTAATAATTAGGGATGACAAGCATTTTTTCATATGTTTGTTAGCCATTTGTCTGTCTTCTTTAGAGAAGGTTCTATTCGTGTCTCTTGCCTATTATTGATGTATCGGATTGTTGGCTTTTTTCATGTGGATTAATTTGAGTTCTCTATAGATCCTACTTATCAAGCTTTTGTCTGGTTCAAAATATGCAAATATCCTTTCCCATTGTGTAGGTTGTCTATTTGCTCTATTGTTGTCTCCATAGCTGTACAGAAACTTTTTAGTTTAATTAAGTCCCATTTGTTTATTTTTGTTGCAATTGCCATGACAGTCTTCACGAAGTCTTTCCCCAGGCCAATATCTTCCAGTGTTTTTCCTATGCTTTCTTTGAGGATTTTTATCGTTTGATGCCTTAAATTTAAGTCCTTTGTCCATCTTGAATCAATTTTTGTGAGTTGAGAAAGGTGTGGGTCCAGTTTCAGTCTTTTACATGTGGATATCCGGTTCTCCCAGCACCATTTATTGAATAGGGAGTTTTTCCCCTAAGGTATGTTCTTGTTTGGTTTATTGAAGATTAGATGGTTGTTAAGATGTTAGTTTCATTTCCTGGTTTTCTATTTAATTCCAAATGTCTATGTCTCTATTTTTGTGCCAGTACCATGGTGTCTTGACTACTATGGCTTTGTAGTACAGCCTAAAATCTGGTATGCTGATGCCCTGGGCTTTGTTTTTATTACTAAGAACTACCTTAGCTATACGGTTTTTTTCCTGGTTCCATACAAAACACAGAATCATTTTTTTCCAAGTCTTGAAAGTACCATGTTGGTATTTTAATAGGGATGGCACTGAATCAGTACATTGCTTTGGCAAGTACAGACATTTTAACAATGTTGATTCTTCCCAGACATTAGAATGGTATGTTCTTCCATTTGTTGATATCCTCTGCTATTTCATAATTTTCTTTATAGAGGTTCTTCTGCAGTATCCCACAGTTTTGGTAGCTTGTGTCTTCATGTTGTTATGCTCAAGGAAGTTAATGATTTCCTCTTTTATTTCTTCCTACACCCAACTGTCATTCAATAGAAGGTTATTTAATTTCCATGCCTTTGTGTGGGATTGAACGTTTTTTGTTGGAGTTGAGTTCCATCTTTAGTGCCTTGTGGTCTGAGAAGATACAAGGTAAAATTCCAATTCTTTTGATTCTGTTGAGGTTTGTTTTGTGTCCTAGGATATGATCAATTTTGGAGACTGTTCCATGGGGTGATGAGAAGAATGTATACTTTTTATCTTTGGGATGGAGTGTTCTATATGTGTCTATCAAGCACAGTTGTAGGGTCTCATTTAAGTCTCTTATATCTTTGTTTAATTTCTATTTAGAGGATCTATCCAGCTCTGTAAGAGGAGTGTTAAAGTCCCATTATTATGGTGTCATATCATATTGCTCAGACTGAGTAATGTCTGTTTCAAGAATCTGGAAGCATATAAGTTGGGGGCATAAACAATCTTCTTGTTGTATTTTTCCTTTGACCAATATAAAGTGACTATCTTCGTCTTTTTTTACTTTAGTTGCTTTAAATCCACATATATCTGAAAATAAGATTGCAACTCCTCTTTTTTTCTGAATTCCATTTGCCTGAGAAATTGTCTTCCAAACCTTCACTCGGAGTTTTAATTTGTCTTTTGAAGCTAGGTGTGTTTCCTGCAGAGAGCAAATGGATGGCTTATGTTTTTTAATCCAGTCAGCCAATATATGCCTCTTCAGTGGGGAATTCAAGCCATTAACATTTGTTGGGATAACTGATAAGTGTGGTAGTGTTCTATTCATCTTATTTTGTGAGAGTCCATTGCTTAGTTTTATGTTTTGCATCATTGAGGAGGTTAGGTTCTGTCCTTTAGTTTCTGAGTTCTTACTTTGCTGTTGATCCATTG
>NW_003852445.1:10682229-10696454 GCF_000181295.1 Otolemur garnettii
ATGTGTCTTGGAGAAGCTTGGTTAGAGTTGAGGTGACCTGGGGTCCGATATCCCTCTGAAAGGAATGTGTCAGAATCTTTGGTGATATTTAGAAATTTTTCATTTATAATATTCTCTAGTATGGCTTCCATTCCCCTGGGGCATTCTTCTTCCCCTTCTGAGATACCTATAACTTGTATGTTTGAATGCTTCATAAAGTCATAATTCTATCAGTGAACATTCTGCTTTCTCTCTCTTCTTTTCTGCCTCTTTAATATCTAAGTTATCTCAAGAGCTTTGTCCTCTACCTCTGAGATTCTTTCTTCTGCATGGTTGTTGATACTTTCTATTGCATCTTTAAGTCCCTAGTTGACTGCTTCAGTTCCTTCAGCTTTGCCATATCCTTTCTATATTGTTCATCTCTTATTTGATTCTGTTTCCGGATTTCCTTTTGGTTATTTTCCACTTTATCAGCAGTTTCCTTCATTGTTTTCATCATCTGTATTCTAAATTCCCTTTCTGTCATTTGTAACATTTCTTTATAGGTGGAACCTTCTGCGTAGCTACCTCATGGTCCCTTTGGGGAGTTGCTCTGGACTGGTTTTTCATGTTGCCAGGATTTTTCTGCTGATTCTTCCTGCAGCTTTCTTTTATCTGCTTCCTTACCCTAATTTTCTTTTCCCTTCTTCTTGCTCTTTAAGTTACCATGCCTCTGGACTAGAGTTTTGATGAGTTTAGTTCTCCACTGCTTTTGTCCTTCTCATGGGGTCCAGAAGTCTCTCGCTGACTCCCTGAGTCCCCAAAGAGATGTTTCTGGGCAGATCCCACCATCCAGAGATGCCTGGAGTTTTCTCTCCCAGTGTGCCCAGTTGCAAGGAAGCTGTTACTCAGCTGCCGTCTTGCTCCTCCCCCCCATAGTCATTTATTCTTACATTGTTTTGGGAAAAGAATCTACTTAGCAGACACTGAACAAAATCTTTCACCAAAATCCTCTGAAATGCCTTTTTATTCTAAATTTGTGCCTACTTCATGAAACATTATGTTTCACAGAGCGAGACAGGACTGCAGGTGAATGAGGACTGATTGTATCTAGAAGCCTTAATACAGATTTAGAGGGAAGGATATAGTCTGTTACAGATATTGCAAAGAAAGATTTAAATTTACTTAATTTTTTAGTTATTGAGGATTTCATATCCACACAGATTCATTCATGCATTTGATCATTTACTTAACACATATTTACTTAACACCTATAAGGCTCAGTCCTATTGTGGTTCTGAGGCTATGATAATGAACTAGAGAGATATGATCTCTCCCCTGTGGATGGAATTTCTACATATACATTAGTAGAATTTCTACATATAAATATTGTAACATCTTGATTCCTGAAAATTGTCACATGTACTCAAAAACAATGAAAGATCTTTAAAAAGACTTCTTTTAAACATCTCAACCAATAAATAATGGCCCTGAGAGGATTATATGTTGCCTATAAGCAAATCCATAAGACTATTCACACAGAACACATGCCACTAAGGACCTTTGCTAGTTAACTGGACAGTTTCTTTGTTAAGAAGAGACAAATGACAGTATTCCTCTGTCCTAAGATTTCTGGAGGTAAGAATTATAATAATGGTTATGAACATATCAGAGTTATACAATTTTACTACTTATGCTTTCTAATGTAAGCATCCTCTTCCCTCAGCCTGACTTTCATCATGAAACCTGCCAACTGGCTTTAATTCTTGCCAGTTTTTCTGCCCCTTCCCTATAGTGAGGGTCCTTTTACAGTGGGAGTCTGCAGGAACTTGTAGCAAAATTCTGTGCCGGCAGCGTCTTAGCAATTGAACATGCCCTTTCGCTGGTAAGGTGCCTGAATCATACGAGAGTAAAGTCGAAGCAGATTGCTGTATACACAGAAAATCACAAGAGTGTCCTGGCTGAGACACAAACTGTACTTGACAAAATGCAAATCACAAAAGGGAGGTAGAAGGAAAAGGGGGAAATTGGATTTTGCACTTAATTTTCCATAATTACTACATTGTAATGTGACTGATGAGCTAGATAAAGGGAGTGCTTAAATTAAAACCAAACCTGGTAGAGATTTAAGATTAACCTCTATTCTTGGAAACATCAGCAGACAGCCCAGGTTGCTGGCCTGACACTCATGGCCTACCTACTGCCAGCACTTCTGACAATCACAATCGCTAAATGCTCCATGCTTCTATCCTTTGTCTTTGAAACGTTCCTCTCTCAGCATCCTTTGGACTAGATAGAAAACAGCTGAGGAGTTGAAAGCACTGTATCATGTGTTTGTTTTTAGCTACGTCCCCTCCTGCTGCTGCTTTTCCTTTTTCCCCCAAACACATATTGCTAATGGGAGTCTCCTGCTTCAACATGTTTGGTATCTAGGGTAACTTACTCTTCATGGATACCTTATTTCAATCTATTTTTTTCTTTTTTTTTAAGAGACAGGTTGCTCTGCTGCCCAAGCTGTAGCATATGGTGGGTTCACTGCAATCTTGAACTCTTAGGCTAAAGAAATCCTCCTAGCTCAGCCTTTTGAGTAGCTAGGACTATAGATGTGTGCCTCACTATGTTGCCCAGTCTGGTCTTGAACCCCTGGCCCTAAGCAATCCTCCCACAGTATTGGGATTACAGGCATGAGCCATAGTGCCCAGCTCTACCCCATCTATTATTGAAGCTCATGTTCAAGAGCATTTCTTCAGTAAATGAGGTATCTTTTTACCCAAAAGATTTTAATTGCTTTCAGTTTGTTTGGTTAACATGTTATAGTAATGTGACATAAGAAACAAGAACATGAAAGATGCGAATTTAATTAGAGTAAGCTGATGACAGGGCAGGAAGATGAAATTTGAGCCCTTTAGAAACTGGAGTTCCCTTGCATTATTAGGATACTACTGTTCTTCAAATACCAACCTAGACATAACAGGGTTAACTTAGTGAACTGTTCCACCCATGAACTCAGTATTACAGATAAGTTTGGGTCATTGAAGTTACAAAAGAAGAAAACATTTTTCTTTCTATGTCACATAAGGGGAACATATGGTGAAATGAAACTTTTTAAATGTGTATTTTTCAAGGTGAAAGGGAAGATTGCTTTAAAATGTTTTCTATTTGTAAAAGTAATAATACTATGTAAAATCACCCATAAACCTTTTCCTCAGAGAGTAGATCTGTTACCATATTGTGTTTTGTTCAAGGAAATTTCTATGCAATAGGATCAAAATGATATGTGGACAATTTTATATCCTTTTTCAATTTTATTTATTTATTTATTTTTGAAACAGTCTCACTTTGTCACCCTTGGTACAGTGCCATGGCATCATCGCTCACAGCAACCTCAACTGTTGGGCTTAAATGAATCTCTTGCCTCAGCCTTCCGAGTAGCTGAGACTACAGGCGCCCACCACAATGCCTGGCTAGTTTTAGAGATGGGGTCTTGTTCTTGCTCAGGCTGGTCTCCAACTCCTGAGCTTAGGCAATCTAACCTAAGGAGATTGCCTCAGCCTCCTAGAGTGCTGGGATTACAGGCGTGAGCCACCATACCTGGCCTTATACCCTGTTTTTTAAATGTCACATTTAAATATTACAAGGTTTTTTAGTGAAAAACATTTCAATGTTGTTTTATCTCCAAAGAAAAATATGATAGGTAATGAATATGCTTCCGAACTGGCAGAGCTCATACCTTGTCATTAAGAAAGCTTGTCAAAGCCAGATGAGGTGGCTCATGCCTGTAATCCTAGCACTCTGAGAGGCCGAGGGGTGTGGACTGCTTGAGATCACCAGTTTGGAGACCAACCTAAGCAAAAGCAAGACCCCATATCTACTAAAAATAGAAAAATTGAGGCAAGAGGATCACTTGAGCCTGAGTTGGAGGTTGCTGTGAGCTATGATGCCATAGCACTTTACCCAGGGCAACAGCTTGAGACAAGAAAGAAAGAGAAAGAGAGAGAGAAAGAAAGAAAAAAAGCTTGTCAAGAGCTGTAATAGCCATTGCTCTTTTCCTTGTCCCACAATCCCTTGTTCGCCTCCTTTGTAACTTGGGCCCAGCAGAATGCTCTCACAAAGAAGAGAAGAGAGAAGGGCCCTTCTGCCATCAACGAGGTGGTGACCCAGAGAATACAACAACATTCACAAGCTCATCCATGGAGTGGGCTTCAAGAAACATGCCCCCTGACCACTCAAAGAGATCCAGAAATTTGCCATGAAGGAGATAGGGACTCCAGATGCGTGCATTGATACCAGGGCTCAACAAAGCTGTCACAATAAGGTTTGTGGTTGTACAGAAAACATAATGACAATGAAGATTCGCCAAATGTGCTCTATACTTTGGTTCCCTATTTGCCTGTTACCACTTTCAAAAATCTACAGTCAACATGAATGAGAACTAACTGCAGATTGTCAGATCCGTCAAATAAAGTTATAAAACCACAAAAGAAAAATAAAAGAAGAAAGTTCGTCAAGCATGGAAGACCAACCAACCCCATCTCCTTCACACCTCCTCCTGTAACACGTCACACACTGTGTGGGACTGAGCTAGGAAGGCCTTCAAATGCATCAAAACACATTAAAAAATGTATATAAACTATTCTTCTTTGGGTTAAATGGACTCTGCTTGTATTTTCTTCATTTTACCTCCTAGGGTTTTAATTACATAAAACTGTAACCAAAGACTAATGGACAAAAAGAGTTGGCAGGGGGTTAATGGTTACTGATTAGATCTCTAACCTGATGAGAAAACTGTTCTACATCTATTAACCTGAGGCATCGTTGGGTGAACTATAAAAAAGTTACTTATTTTGCTGGGTAACCTATGCCAAGATACATAATGTAGAGATTGTAGTACTGGCTGAATTTCAGCCCTAGTTATCCTCTTGGTCAGGTGCCTTTGTGCAATGGCTAACTGGTCTAGGGACAGGGCTTTCCAGTCTTCACTTGAGTGATAGAGAGCTTAACATTTCATACAGGTATTCCATTCCACCTTTGTAGCAAGTTCTTAATAATGAGAAGAAATGTCTTCTAGGTAACTTCTAGTGTTGAACTTCTACCCACTGATCTAGTTCTGTTGCCTGAAGGAAATGAGATCAACTCTACCCACACTTCCACACAATTGCTTTCAGATACTGGATACCATCCTACTGAGTCTCCCAAGTATTCCCTTCCCCCAGGTTAAATATCTAAGTTTGGCCAGAATGTGGTAGCTCCCACTCTGGGAGGTTGAGAAAGGGGGATCACTTGAGGCCAGGAGTTTCAGACAGGCCTAAGCAAGAATGAGACCCCCATTTCTACATAAAATAGAAAAATTAGTTGGGCATTGGAGCTAAGGCAGAAGAATCACTCAAGCCCAGGATTCTGAGGTTGCAGTGAGTTAAGATGACACCACTGTACTTAGTCTAAGCCCAGGAGAAAGAGCAAGATCCTGTCTCAAAAAATAGAAAAACAAAACAAAACCAACACATGCACACAATCTAATGCTTCTTCTTCTTCTTCTTTTTTTTTTTTTTTTTTTGAGATAGAATCTCACTCTGTTGCCTAGGCTATAATATAGAGTGCCATGGCCTCAGCCTAGCTCTCAGCAACCTCAAACTCCTGGGTTCAAATGATCTCCTGCCTCAGACTCCCAAGTAGCTGGGACTACAAGCACCCACTACAATGTCCAGCTATTTTTTCTATTTTTAGTAGAGATGGGTTCTCGCTCTTGCTCAGGCTGGTTTCAAACTCCTGAGTTCAAGCAATCCTCCTACCTTAGCCTCCCAGAGTGCTAGGATTACAGGGGTGAGCCACTACACCCAGCTCAATCTAATCCTTACAACTATATCTTCAATGGCTTATTTCTAGATTTTGGTCAATTTCTTATGTTAGTCTCTTGTTTGCTAAAAAGTTTTCTAAATCAGAAAATCATAAAAGCACAATACTCCAAATATATTGCAGCTTTATAATATAGTAAAGCTGTTGAATCTTATTCTGAATACCATATTTCTTAAAATAACCTAAAATTCTATTTGGTTTTAGAGAAACTTACACTGTTGGCCTATGTTCAATTTGAGGATATTTAGGACACCATTCTCATTAAACATTCTCCTACTAAGCCAGGCCTCCTGAATCTTCTACTTATATAATTTGACTGCTAGAAGTAAAATATAGGACTTATTATATCTGGCAAATTTCTTTTTGTTGATTTTAACCCACTGTTTCAGTGTGTTAAGATCCTGTTGAAACCTATAAAATTAACTTTTTTTTTAAAAGTCACTCCATTGCTAAGCCAGAGAAAGATCACAGCTATGAGGCACCTGGCTTTAAACAGGGAACTTCACCAAGATGGAGAATCATCACTTGGGTGAATTTGATTTACAGTCATTTCAACCATTTCTGACAGCTGTCAATCTAGAGGGGACATCTACTATACACAGACCCTGCTTTGTTTAGTAGTTTTTTTCACCTAGATAACTACAAAATGGACCAGCCTGATCTCAAAGTGCTTATTTAGGAAGGGATTATATTTCCGAGGGCAACTAGAACAAAACTAGGCACATAATAGATTTTTGAAAATTCTCGTCAAGTTTCTTGTTAGGTCTCTGAACCATGAAGGGGGTCAGGACCAACAATAATCATCAGCACAAAGACAAAAGAGATAGCCCTCCAGTTATTGTTGTTGTCTCTCTAATAAATATTTGTCCCTATATCCTCTAAGCCAGCAGTTCTCAACCTGTAGGTCACAACCCACAGGAACTGTAATAAAGGGCCACAGCATTAGGAAGGTTGAGAACTACTGCTCTAAGCCATCAGCCTTATTTTAAGATTTAGCCCTTTTCTTTCTTTGGACTATACCTCCCCCTCACTGTTGACTTATTTGCTTATTTACTTACTCAATATTTCATTGTTTATTCATTTATTCATCAGATAGTTCTTGAAATCCCACCATGTGCCACATATAATGCTAGGTTCTAGATATTAATAGAAAAGCATGATACGTCTATGCTCTGCTGGGAGGACACAATGAGGCAATTTCAATGTCATGTGATAAGTGGGTAAAGAGTGGGGTGCTATGAAAACATGTAGGAGGATCCCCTACTTAAAGTGAAAGGCAAGGAGGAAAGCTTTCCTACTGGAAATAAAAATCTCATAGGAGTCTTTAAAGGTAAGTGG
Organism: Otolemur garnettii; assembly: GCF_000181295.1. Lineage (NCBI taxonomy): Eukaryota > Metazoa > Chordata > Mammalia > Primates > Galagidae > Otolemur > Otolemur garnettii. The sequence goes on from NW_003852445.1 coordinate 10,689,379, forward strand.
GAGTTAGCTAAATGAAAAGGGTCATGGACTACTTTTATTGTAGTCAGATGATATCTCAAATAACAAAATCCTCATACTACAGATGTTTGCGTGGATATGGAGAGAAGGGAACACTTCTGCACTGCTGGTGGGAATGCAAGCTAATACATTCCTTTTGGAAAGAAATTTGGAGAACATTTAGGAAACTAAAAGTAGACCTGCCATTCGATCCTGCAATTCATCTACTAGGTATATATCCAGATGACCAAAAATCATTTTACAACAAAGATATTTGCACCAGAATGTTGATTGCAGCTCAATTCATGACTGCCAAGTCATGGAAGTCATGGAAGCAGTCCAAGTGCCCACTGACATATAAATGGATTAACAAATTGTGGTACTGTATACCATGGAATATTATGCAATCTTAAAAAAGATGGAGACTTTACCTCTTTAATGTTCACATGGATGGAGCTATAACATATTCTTCTAAGTATCTCAAGAATGGAAGAAAAAGTATCCAATGTACTCAGTACTATTATGAAACCTATATATAATCACCCACACTTTTATACAAATGATATAACACAACTATAGCCTAGAAAGAAGGAGAGAACAGGGGAGTGAGGGGAGTGGGGAGGGGAAGGTAATTGGTGGGACCTCACCTATTGTGCATAATGCAAAGGTACATGTGAAATCTATTAAGAGTATAAATGTCTTAACACAACAATTAAGTAAGGTGAAGGCTATGTTAACCAGTTTGATGTAAGTGTTCCAAATTGTATATAAAATTAGCACATTGTACCCCATAAATGCAATAATGTACACAGTTATGATTTAATTTTTTTAAAAAAAAAGGAAGAAAGAAAGAAAGAAAAGGGTCATGGAAAGCATTCCAGGAAGACAACAGCACAAGCAAGCATTTGGGATTACAGAAATCTCTGACAGCAGACTTCTTTTAGTATCTTTCTCTTTTTGGACTCCTATCCAATTGTCAAAAAATTACATGTGGGTCTCTACAAAAATTTTGAGGCAGACTGTGTTATGGCCCATTATTTCACTTCTAAGAAACACAGTCAACAGTGTCCTTTTTGATTCACCCACGCAAGTTTCAACTTGCTCAGCTTATCAGTGCTGCTGGGAGGTTTTTATCTGTGCACATTTTACATTTCTTGGTTTTTATGTATCTCAAAACTTTTGTAATGACCCAAGTATGCTGCAGGTATTAATTTATTCTCTGCTCTTCCTTGCTGTTTCCGCGAGTAAAAACTGCTCACTTTTTGTGCCTTAGAATGATCCCTTTTCTGCCTTTATGCTCTCTTTCTTCTGAGAAAGCATGAGAATGTGTTAACAGATACCTACACTGGCATCTGCAGGCTTTTCTGGGGAAGGGCCATACTTATTTCTCTTAATAGTCCTGGTCCCTGACACATGCTTGGCATTCAGTAGGTATTCAACACATGTTTAAAGCACTGAAACACAAAACAACTACTCAGAAATTCTAATATGGTAAAGAATGTACCATAAGACAAAATCAGATTCATAGAACTCTGATTTTAAAATCACAGAAAGTGGACTTTGTAGCCAACAGTAACCAAAGGCTTCTTTTTAATTAAAATCAATCAATAATTTTTACTCAAAGCAAGTTCACAAACAACCCTCTTTCAGAGCTGCTGAGTAATTTCCTGAGGTATCCGCTGGCTCAAAGGTGAGGACCCCAGGACACCAAGCTCTGCTCAGTGATGTGGAATTGTCTCTCTCTTCTAATGTGCTCAGCTGGAACAGAACTGCAGCATGTCCAGAGCAGTGAACCATGAGGAATGAGAGCAGATTAGCTGAGCAAAAAGATAAACTAGGCATCGCCCAAGGGACACGGACAAGTGAGATAGGTGACCTCATGTTTTGCTCTCCAATCAGAGTTCTTAAAAGTTATCTAAGCTAGAACATGCCAGGGGACACCAGAAAGATCAGAACTTCCCACTCCAGAAAGTAGGAAGGATAAAATTAACAAGGAATGAAAAGATGTAAAGAGGTATTTACTCCGATATCTAAATTATGATTTCAGAATTCAAGAGCTTAAAAAAGAAAAACATCTCAACTATCAATAAAACAAACAAAATATGAATAAATAAAAAAAGGAAATCATAAGCCAGGTACAGTGGCTCACACCTATAATCCTAGCACTCTGGGAGGGAAGGCAGGCAGATCCCTTAGGCTCAGGAGTTCAAGACCAGCCTGAGCAAGAGAGAGAGAGACTCTGTTTCTACTAAAAATAGAAAAAATTAGCCAGTTGTTGTGGCAGATGCCTGTAGACCCAGTTACTCAGGAGGCTGAGGTTAAATCTAGGAGTTCGAGGTTGCAGTGAACCAGGCTGATGCCTCAGCACTCTAGCCTGGGCAACAGAATGAGACTCTGTCTCAAAAAAAAAAAAGAAGGAAATCATAAGATCAGTTAATGGATGTATTCTTGGCAAATGAAACACAACACAGAGCCAATGTGAAAGCATTCCAGAGAACAAAAAACCTGAACAGCCATTACACACTTGAAAGATACTCAATCTCACGGGTGATTGGGGTCCTACACTAAAACCACAGTGAGATAACATCTTACATGCATTTGCAAATATTAAAAATTATGACAAGTACAATGAAAATCATAATATGTTGCTGAGAGAAATTAACAAAGACCTAAACAAATGAAAAGATATATCCTGTTCATAGGTTTAAAGACCCAAAAGTGCTAACAGGTCAATTCTCCCCAACTTTGATCCAATGATTCAATGCAATGCCAATTAAAATCCCAGGAGGCTCTGTTTGTAGAAACTACCAAAGAGATTCTAAAATTCCTGCGGCAATAAAAGGACCTAGAATAGTCAAAACAACTTTGCAAAGAAGAACAAATTTGGAGGCAAATAGATCAAGAGAACCGAATAAAGCATCTACAAATAGACCTACACATGTCAATTTTCAACAATGTTACAAATGCAATTCAGTGAAGAAAGGAAAGCATTTTAAACAGGCGGTCATGGAACAACTGGATATCTACACAGACACACACAGAAAAGAAAGACAAAGACTGACCTCAATTCATACCTTGCTTCATCTAAAAAGATTAATTTATAATAGATCACAGGTCAAAATGGACAACACAAAACTATAAAACTTCTACAAGAAAACATCTGTAACCTTTAATTAGGCAAATATTTCTTAAACACAACATCAAAAACACAATTCATGAAAGCCAAATAAATAGACTAGACTTCATAAAAATTTAAAACCTCCGCTTTTCCAAAGAAACAGTTAAGAGAATGACATAGCACATTACAGACTAGGAGAAAAATCACCTCACAATGATTAAAACATACATTTGGGCTCGGTGCCCATAGCTCAGTGGTTAGGGCATCAACCACATACACTGGGGCTGGCGGGTTCAAACCCAGCCTGGGCCTGTTAAACAATGACAACTACAAAAAAAAAAAAATAGCAGGCATTGTGGCAGGTGCCTGTACTCTCATCTACTTGGGAGGCTGAGGCAAGAGAATCACTTAAGCCCAAGAGTTGGAGGTTGCTGTGAGCTGTTACAGCACAGCACTCTACCTAGAATGACATAGTGCGACATTGTCTCAAAAAATAAAAAAATAAAATAAAACACACATTTGGTTTACATGATTTTCTGTATTTCTGTGTATTCATGATTTAAAAGGGTTTTATAAAATTGTACCAGGATCGGTTTTTAAATGAAACACACGTCTTCTCTTCTTTTTAAAACAAAAAGTTCTTTATTTCTCACTTTATTGGATAAATACAGATTTTTGCATGCTAAATTTCCTTAAAGGAAGATGGAAGAGTATTGGCAAAGTACTGTCCCCTAAATTTCTAGTAAATAGGCCTGTACTTCTGAGGATAACATGCTCTATTTTTGGCAACACAGAAATTGCTATACAAAGGGTTCAATTTGCTTCCCATGGCATGTTTGTCCAAATCCTATACCCCCAGGCTTATATAAGCGTATACTGATCCATGATTATTCAGGTTATTAGAGTCAACAGCTGAGGCATAGGACTGGAACTTGAACTCAGTCTTCCATGGTTTAAAAATGTCAGTCTTCTCTCAGATTCAAAATAGCTTATTACTCTGGATTGGGTGAGGATAGTGGGACAAGGGAATTTAGAAACATTACCACAATTTTATTTATTTTGAGACTTTGTCTCACTTTGTCACCCTTGGTAGAGTGCCATGGCATCATAGCCCACAGCATCCTCAAACTCTTGGGCTTAAGCGATTCTCTTGCCTCAGCCTCCCAAGTAGCTGGAACTATAGGCACCTGCCACAACGCCTGGCTATTTTTTAGAGACAAGGTCTCAGTCCAACTCAGGCTGGTCTGGAACCTGTAGGCTCAGGCAATCTACCGCCTCAGCCTCCCAAGTGCTAGAATTAGAGGCATGAGTCACAGCGTCTGGCCCACGATTTTTTTTTTTTTGAGACAGAGTCTCACTTTGTTACCCTCAGTAGAGTGCTGTGGCATGATAGCTCACAGTAACCTCAAACGCTTGGGCTCAAGTGATCCTCTTGCCTCACCCTCCCAAGTAGCTGGTACTACAAGTATTCGCCATAGTGTCAGTTAGTTTTAGAGATGCGCTCTCACTCTTGCTTAGGCTGGTCTTGCACACTTGAGCTCAGGTGATCTACCCACTTCAGCCTCCCAGAGTGCTAGGATTACAGGTGTGAGCCACCGCTGCTGGCCCAGAATTTTTTTTTTTTAACAATAAAAAAGTAACAGGCATTGGGCAATTCTGTGAAACTCAGACTTAAAGAACAAAACCAATTTTTAATTGGAGAGCTGAGTATTTAGAGTAAGGGAACCAGGACATATTAGATTATAGCTGAATTCCAAGTTCAATATGCTACTCAGAATCCCAGATGTCCCATTTAAATTCCTCCACTTTGAAATACTAGTCTATAAATTTAATTGGTTGTAAGTATGATTTCCCCAGATGCTTGTTTACTCTTTTAATACAGTATTATGTTGCTTTTAATAAGGTATTCAGGCCCTACAAAGTATGCCTTCCCCCCCCAAAAAATCAAAGCTAATTCACTATATTAATACCTCCTTTATACCTTCTCTAAATCAATAAAACTTCTGTCTATGTAAGTATAATGAGGACCTCAGCTGTGGCAGCCCTTATAATAGAGGACTGCCCCACTCTTGTACAAGTTCTTCAGAAAATGGACAAAGCAGGCTGAGTGTGAGATACCCTTTTAGAAAAACATATGTGCCCCTCTTTAGGAAGAATTAGTATGAGTGAAAATACATCTAATTTCTATCTGGATTTTTTGCTTTTATTTTTCTAACATGGTCCTGGCAAGAGATTAAAAGTGGATGGATCTGGTAGTTCTCTAGGAATTGGTGATGGAAGAACCATGAACAGGAAGGTACTGGGATGACCTGGTTTAAGGCTTGTCCACTGGGTAGACAGAAGTTCCTACTGAGATAGTTCTTGTTCTGAGTTTTGCCTAAGAACACATCTATACAGAGCACCCCCCCCCCCACATACACACACATTTTCCCACTCTGCAGGAATAGAATCACTAAGTAAATCTTATACATATCATAGTTTTAATGAATATGTCTTCTAAAATCTCTTATTAGGATTGGCGCCCATAGCACAATGGTTATAGCACCAGCCATATACATAGAGGCTAGCGGGTTTGAACCTGGCCTGGGACAGCTGAACAATGATAACTGCAATAAGAAAATAGCGGGGCATTGTGGTGGGCACCTGTAGTCCCAGCTACTTTGGAGGCTGAGGCAAGAGAATCACTTAAGCCCAAGAGTTGGAGGTTGCTATGAGTTGTGACACCACAGCACTCTACCAAGGGTGACATAGGAAGACTCTGTCTCAAAATAAATAAATAAAAGCTCTTATTAATAGAATCATCTTGATTATGAAGAAATAAAATATCTTGCAGTAGTAGAAAATGATTTAAGGAGGTCAGAGAACTTTATAAAATGTCATGTAATCTAGTTCATTGAAGAATGTATGGGGTTGGCCACAGTGGCTCATGCTTGTAGTTCCAGCACTTTGGGAAGCTGAGGTAGGAGGATGGCTTGAGGCCAGCAGTTCAAGACCAGCCTGGGCAACATAGCAAGTTTTTGTTTTATAAAAAACAAACAAAAAAATTACCCAGGAGTGGTGGTTCCTGCCTATAGTCCCAGCTACTTGGGAGGCTGAGGCAGAAGGATCATTTGAGCCCAGGAGTCCAAGGCTGCAGTGAGCTGTGAATGAGCACTCTACCAAGGGCGACAAAGTGACACTGTACTCTGGCCTGGGTAACAAAGCAAGATTCCACGCCTAAAAACAAAACAATATAGAAGGAAGAAAAGGAGGGAGGGAGGGAAGGAAGGAAGGAAGGAAGGGAAAACGGAAGCAAGCAAGCATGGATCTCAAGAGTTTAGAGTAGTGAAAAAGTGAAAGTATTTACTTATAGCAAAACTGCTTTCACGCAGAATGAAACTAGGACACCACAGCTTTTAATCTTCTTTTCATTTGTTACTGTTTGCCTTTGGAGAAAAAGAAGAAGACCAATGGAGGACTTTTAAATATATTTTAATTTAAAGTTTCATTGGAAAGGCTTCATCACTTATAGGAAAAACTGTAAAATTAACTTTGGTGCTCATTAGTGCATAATACTTAGGTTTTCTGAAGAAAAGTCTTTGACAGATTCGATTTTGTAACTTCTGAATGAGTGACAAGCTAAAGATACCAAATGGAGATGAACTGGTCTCTGCTTAGGCCAAGCCATAAAGTGGAAAATGACGGAAAATGGCAGACAGACATCTAAATACAGCAAGCAGATTATGGAATATTTAAGATAGGGCTAAATGAGGACTGCATGGATGCATGGAAGAGGAAAAGTAAAAAACAAACCAACAAAATAGTCACCTGGTTTTATACATAGGAAACCTGCCAGCAATCCTCACTATTTTGAGGAATCAATTTTTATACTTCACTCGGGGAGAAAAGGGACTTAGGCAACTCTACTAAGACATTTTTAAAGATACATTGGATCTTTATAAAGTACACTTTTAAAGCAGTG
>NW_003852445.1:10697049-10698349 GCF_000181295.1 Otolemur garnettii
CCTGAGACAGAGTCTCACTCTGTTGCCCTGGGTAGAGTGCTGTGGTATCATAGCTTATAGCAACCTCAAACTCTCGGGCTCAAGCGATCCTCTTGCCTTGGCCTCCCGAGTAGCTAGCAATATAGTTGTAGTAAAGATGGGATCTCACTCTGGCTCAAACTGGTGTCTGAACTCCTGAGCTCAGGTGATCTGTCCGCCTCGGCCTCTCAGAGTGCTAGAATTATAGGTGTGAGCCACTACGCCCAGCCACAAATCTCTCCTCTTTTAACATGGTCTTTCTCACTGTTCTGAGATCTGATATATCTACACATAAGCTGGCACTTTGCCCCAGCTTTCCATGTAAACCTTAAATCTGTAATGGAGCCTTTTCTACATTTTCTCAGCAGGGCCTGTGAAAGTTAAAAAACCCCAAAAAACAATATGCGACTGTGGAAGGTTTTGTGGGTGATTCTTTATATTTCCAGCCTGTAGCCCAGATAGAGCTGTCTCGATCCCTTAAAAGAACTTGCTAAAACCTTGACTGATGTAAAAGAATAGGGAGGGTAAGGCCTTCTACTTTAATAGCTTGAAAACTGGAGTAATGACTGTGTTTGGTGAGATCAGAATAAATCAGAGATATGAACACACCAGGGACATACAGATGACATTGCAGGACCCATTGTTCCAGCAACCAAGTGGTGGCAATGGCATTCTACACAGGGACCTCGCCCTGAGGGCAGCTGGGTAAGCTTTTAGAAGATGAACTATGTTTATTCATGTATTTTGGTGAAGTTAGGAAAAGGCAAAAACTATTTAAAAAGGGAGAAATCACTACCATTGAGGAACATTCAGTGGGCTCAAATCCGTGATTTGCCTGTTAAATCAGTCCCAGAAATATTACATTTAAGATAAACAACCCTGCAGAGGATCAATTAGATAATGAAGAATTTCCTTTCTTACTGTTCTTTTCCTAAGACTTCTTTCTTCCTTTGCTTCTTGAAATTTTAAGTGTACTCATTTTTAAATTCCTTTTAGATTGCCCTATTATCTGTAGGTTTTAGTTTCTTCTAACTGCAGATAAGCTTTGGGCTTTATGTGAGCTCATCTGTAGTGGGAGCTGCCTTTTATGAGAATCTTCCTGGTACCCCAAGTTGAAGTTATCATGTTGGGGAGGCAGGGAGGACTTTTTTCAGCTCTTGGACCAGTGTTTACATTCGTTCCCCCCCTCCTTTTTTTGAGACAGAGCCTCAAGCTGTCCCCTGGGTAGAGTGCTGTGGCATCACAGCTCACAGCAACCTCCAACTCCTGGGCTCAAGTGAGT
>NW_003852445.1:10698456-10701334 GCF_000181295.1 Otolemur garnettii
GCCACCTCAGGTATATGTGGCTGGCGCCTTAGCCACTTGAGCCACAGGCACCGAGCTTACATTCGTTCCCTTGATAGGGTTTCACAACCATATCAAAATTCACAATTGCCAAATCCTCAGGATTTTGTGTTTCATTTAAATAATCTAAAAATGTTTTTATGTAAAATAGGATTAGTCAAAACCCCACTGGCCTCGGAGTCAGGAAACCTAAGCTCTCATCTAAATCTAGCCCCATATAAACTATGTAAGTATAGTTAAATTTGTTGACTATTTGTTTGTCTCAGGGGAGAAAATTAAAATTTTAGAATTGAAACAGAAGAGTGCTAAGGCCTTTTCTGGCTCTAAAACGCCATGATTCTGTGAGATTAACTTTTCATTTTCTGGGGTCTAGTGGGAGGTTAGGGGCAGCAAGTACTTGAGAGAAGGTAAGAACAATTTGCAAGGAAGTCCCTTAATCTCAGTTTCCCTGGATTGTGTAGCTCTTGCCTCTTTAAATGGCTATAAGACACATCTGCAGTTCAAACAGGGCTGTTCCTTGTGTCTCGTAAACTCAGGGACATTAAGGAGAAGCTGAATTCTGCTTTTGTTTATTTCTAGCCAGATCAGTACGTAGACGTTAACTGTTAGTACATACTATTTGACATACCCCATTCATTTTTCATGAACTCGCACAGAATATCAAAGAAAAGGATGCTCTCCTCTTTAGTGCTTCTCTCAGAAGTGTAGACAGACTCATTTTACTCTGTCAGCAAACCTGAAAGCCTTAGTCTTTCGTTATGAGAAAATGTCATGAAAATAGAAAAAGCTTTACATAATAGCATATTTCCCTCCTTCTCCATCAGGCGTGTGTGTAGTCACCCAGACTACCCCTGGAAACCAGCAGTATGTGTACAAGACAAACAGATATCTAAACACACAAGAGGGGGCTGGTTTAGACACCAGCGAGCAGGTGCCGGAAAGCAGCAGAGCAAGCCCTGGAGCAGGACTGACTGGGGCTCCCAGAGTGGCTCTCTGGGAAAATCATCAGAGGAGAGCTTGAACAAGGTGATGGTTAAAGACTGATAGTGTCCCATATAATAGGATTAGGAAGGAAGAGTACAAGATTAGGCCAGGCCTATAATTAGGATTATAGGCACGAACCACCAGGCTTGGACCAGGAACTGACATTCTGCATTCAAAAAACGTTAGAGACTGAAGGAGTGGCCATAAGGTCAAAGAGGAAAGATCCAATGTGTCACCCCTGGAGAAGAAAGAAAACTTTCTAAACACTAAGCTGAGGGTGGTAAAAGCTTTATGTCAGATAAATGCGTACTAAGTGTGAAAATGAATAACAAACTAACCAGGAGCCAGAAAATTATCAGTGGATGTAAAGCTAGATGTAGGAATTGAACAAGGCTCTCTTTGCTTTGCGTAGCTCTAAAATACAACCCCCAAACAACAGGGTTGAATTTCAGTTGCCATGGTATATTAACTGTGATTAACTTCATAAAGTACAAGCAACTGCTAGCTCCTGAGTTCACAACATAAATAAGACAAGTGGATCATGATCAATAACAACTCATGTCACTTCGTTCAGTCTCTTGGTGATGGTCGCTGTGCATCTGTTATTCAGTTAATGTACAAACAACAAAGGGCGCAGTGGACTGCTTCCCTGCCTCCCAGTGATGAAACCCCAAACCGGATAATAATAAGAGAGAACTGGCCAACAAGATGAAAGTGCAGCAAAGAAACAAAAAGTAATAACGCTGGAATGTAAGTAGAGTTATAGAAGAAATACCTAACTGTCGATTACTGTCACTGCTGCTATTCAAGGGCCTAGATATGCACCAGAGGAATTTAGTGAGAGCAAACTAATCAGTGCAGACGAGGAAATTGGTTGTGATGAAAAGTATGAGGATGTCCCAGAGGAAGTGGTGCTGGCAAAAACCTCACATCAGAGTAATTCTGGAAGATATTTCACAACGTTAAAAATACAAAGCATAACACACTGGAAGCTCACTCAAACACAGAAAGGAGCATGACAACTCACCAAGGTACAGAAAAGATGTTTGTGCAGTACCTTAAGCTATATAACAAGAAGGCGGCAAGCATTTTTCAAAGTACTCTGGATAAATTTTTTATAAAAACAGACATACTTCATTTTATTTATTTATTTACTTTTTATTGTTGGGGACTCATTGAGGGTACAATAAGCCAGGTTATACTGCTTGTGTTTGCTGGGTAAAGTCCCTTTATTAAGTATCCCGCCCCCAAGAGGTGTGCCACACCCCCTGGCCCCACACCCCCCTCCTTCCTTCCCTTTCTCTCCCCCCCCATTCCCCTGTACTAGCATTGACTGTCCTCATATCAGAATTGAGTACACTGGATTATGCATCTCCATTCCTGTGATCATACCTCATTTTACTGCACTTCACTTTATTATGCTTCACAGATACTGGGAGTTTGTGTGTGTGTTTGTTTGTTTATAAATTGAAGGTTTGTGGCAACCCTGTGTCAAACAAGTCTACTGGCATCCTTTTTCCAACATCATGTGCTCACTTTGTGTCTCTGTGTCACATTTTGGTAATTCTCACAGTATTTCAAACTTTTTCATTATTATCTGTTATGGTAAGCTGTGAAGAGTGATCTTTGTGTTACTACTGTAATTGTTTTGGGACGCCATGAAGAGACAGTGAACTTAGTAAATGCTGTCTGTGTTCTGACTGCCTCAACAAATGGCTGTTCCCCCATCTCTCTCCCTGTCCTCAGACCTCCCTATTCCTTGTGAAACAGTATTGAAATTAGGCCAATTAATAACCTTACAATAGCCTGTAAGTGTTAAAGTGAAAGGAAGAATTATAAGTCTCTCACTTTATTTTTAATTTTTTTTTTTTTTTTT
>NW_003852445.1:10701460-10709362 GCF_000181295.1 Otolemur garnettii
AGGTGCCCGCCACAACGCCCGGCTATTTTTTGGTTATAGTTGTCATTATTGTTTGGCAGGCCCAGGCTGGGTTCAAACCCAGGCTCCGGTGTATGTGGCTGGTGCCACGGAGCTCTAGGCACCAAGCCAAGTCTCTTACACTTTAAATCAAAAGCTAGAAGTGATTAAGCTTAGAGAGGAAGGTTTGTCAAAAGGCAACAGGCCGAAAGTTAGGCCTTTTGCACCAGTTAGCGAAGTTGTAAATACAAAGGAAAAGTTCCCAAAGGAAATTAAAAGTGCTACTCCAGTCAACCCATAAATAATAAGAAAGTGGAACAACCTTATTGCTGATATGGAGAAAGGTTTAGTGGTCTGCAAAGGAGATCAAACCAGCTACAACCTCCCCTTAAGCCAAAGCTCAATCCAGAGCATGGTCTTTAACAACCAGACAAGAGCCTCCACTCGCAAAAAGATTACATCCACTGAAGGCTCAGATGGTCATTAGCATTTCTTAACAACAAAGTATTTTTTAATTAAGGTATGTACATTGTGTGGCTTTTATAAGATATAATGCTACCTACAGACTACAGTATAGCATAAACTTAACTTTCATATGTACTTGGAAACAAAAAAAATTGTGTGACTTGCTTTACTGTGATGGGCTGGAACCAAACCCACAATTTCTCTGAGGTATGCCTGGTAAATCAAACTTTAATTCTTAATATTTTTGATATTTTAACTTACAGTTTACTAATATTAATAGTCTTACCATGTTTTTAAATTTCTCTGTACATTTATAACCAACAGAAATAAAGTTTCAAATGTTTTGACACACATTTATATATCATAATTTTCTGATTAATTATTCAGATCACATTAGAGAGTCTCACCTTTAGTCCCACAGTACTGTGCAAAGCTAAAACTACTGGGATTCAGGGCACATGAGGTGAATTTCTTAATACACTAACTATTCATAAGATATTTCTATAGGGGGCTTTACACCCAAAGGCTGACATGGAAAACTTGAAGGAGAAGATAAAGGAATAATAACTAAGAAGCTAAAAAACCTAGCTATAAAAAAAAAATCCATTTGAGGAAACAAAGATTCTACCCACTGAAAATAAGGTTGAAGTGGTAACTACCATTGATCTTTGATGATTTTTATATAAGGGATACTGACTAGTCATTCTACATCTCTACCAAAGACTGAACAAGTAAAACCCAATTTTAACTGAATCATGGTGGATCGGTGTTAACTTAACAATGAACTTATAATGAAAGAGGTACTATCTACCAAAACAGATTTCAAAGAGAACTGTGAAATTTTCTTTCTGGAAGTCCTAAAACATGGAATTAGCTCTTATTCAGCTGGAATGGTTTAAAAACAAGCAAGGCAAGATGGATGGTATGACCTGTAAAGGTCTCTGGCAGAGCTAAGATGCCATAATTTTTACTATTATAGAACTTTATCTTACCCTAAGCTGCCAATTATTTCTAAGTACTGTACTTAAATTGTTCTTTATTTGTACATTCAGCTCCCTTTCTTCTAGACCTTCTCCAGTTAGAGGGCATTAGATTATGGAAAGGAAAGCTGCAGAACAATCCTGTTTTCGATGAGGCCCTGGGATGAGGACTGCAGTGGCTTTGATGTACACAGCTCCTACAGCATCAATGCATACATACAGATAAGCCCTGTGTGCCTGGGACAGGTCCTTGCAGCTGCTTCTGAGGCTGCTGCTGCAATCTGTGCACTCAGACCAGCACTGCTGCAAGCACCCACTTGGGTTTAAGCTATGGATATTCATTATAAAACTCATTGCCACATCAGGCGTATTAACACCCTCCCAGGATAAGGCATTGACAGAGAGGACAAATACAGACCTTTGAGCTCTCTTTAGTACTAACACTTCTCTCTCTCTCTCTCTCTCTTTTTTAGTACGAACAATTCTTGAAAGTACTCTGGATATCCAAAGTTTTTTACAAGAACAGCTATACCTCATTTTGTTGCACTTCACTTTATTGTGCTTCTTGACTCATAAACCAGTCAATTCTTGCCATAAAAAAAATAAAAAATATCTCCTCCATCAAAAACTATCAGGCCTACCAGGTCAGGGACTATTTGATATCTTTAAAACAGTATACTAACCTGTTCTCAATTCTTTTCTCTCACCTCCATTTATGCATTAGCCCTGCTAAACTTGAAATTTGCTCCAGTATTCTTAGGAGATAGCTCAATAATGAAATCTTTAATACAGTGTAGTGTCCTAGCCCTTTGCATACTTTTTCCAATTATAGGTATCTAGGGAAAACCATGTAACTGTTAAAATCCAAAACTTGAATGTTGATTGCTCCCAAGAAAATGAAAGTGAGAGACACAGAAGCTCCTTAAACTGTAAGTTGCTTGAGGATAAGGTATCTTCTATTAAAAAAAAAAAGGCACTTGGGCGGCACCTGTGGCTCAGTGAGTAAGGCGCCAGCCTCATATACCGAGGGTGGTGGGTTCAAACCCGACCCTGGCCAAATTGCAACAAAAAAAAGCTGGGTGTTGTGGTGGGCACCTGTAGTCTCACCTATTCGGGAGCTGAGGCAAGAGAGTCACCTAAGTCCAGGAGTTGGAGGTTGCTATGAGTAGTTTGACGCCACGGCATTCTACCGAGGGCAATAAAGTAAGACTCTGTCTCTACAAAAGAAAAAAAAAAGGGACACTATAGGAATATAATATTTGCCTTCTGCTATAAATTTAACTTTAAAAGATAAATTATTTGGCTTTAGGAATACAGACTACAAATATTCTCCATAAAGGAGTCTCACAGAAGAATTGAAGTTTGTCCTTTGAGCAAATTTCTAGCTGGAGACTGTTCTGAGTTTTGTTTTTGTTTTGTTTTTATCTGATTTACAGTTTTAGTCTTGAGAATTGTCCCCATTGCAGAAACATCCAATTTTGGTTGAGTGTTCCTGAGTATGTCCAATATTTACTTGAAAAGAAGGTTATACATTCTTGAAAGGAAAAAAAAAGCTAAAGAGATAATTTTTCGTTTAACATTGATATTAATAAATACATGTCAACAAACATTTTTAGAATTAAAAAAGAGATGTCTTAGCTTTCTCCCTGCTACATTTGCACAACCTTGTTCTGACATGAGCATCTTTACTTATAAAACTGGGCAACAGTGATCAACCAAATCGTTCTTTCACAACTTCACAGAAAATTCTACGAAGAGAAGGGGCAAGCAAAAAGACTGAAATAAAAGAACAATTTTAAACTGAAATGAAACAGTTAATTATTACAATCTGGCCTCCTTTTAGATAAAATTTGGTTTTTCTTAAGAGAACCTAATGTAACCATTTTCAGAAATATGAGACCAAGCTGTTAGGGGTGTTTGTTGTATAGAGTTGCTCTAGATTGTACAGTGTCAGCCAATAGCACTTTCTGTTCTACATCCAAACTGTGTAATATGGAAGCTACTAACCACTTGGAGCTCACGTGAAATGTGGCTAATGCAACTGAGGGAGTGAATTTTTAATCTTATTTTACTTTAAATTCCTACATGTAGGAAATATGGAGAATCCTCAAAGAACTCAAATTAGACCTCCCATTTGATCCTGCAGTCCCTGCATCTACCCAGAAGAAAAAAATCATTTTATCATAAGGACACTTGCACTAGACTGTTTATGGCAGCTCAATTTACAATCGCCAAAATGTGGAAACAACCTAAATGCCCACCAACCCAGGAATAGATCAACAAGCCGTGGTATACGTATACCATGGAATACTATTCAGCCATTAAAAAAGATAGAGATTTTACATCTTTTGCATTAATCTGCATGGAGGTGAAACATATTCTTCTTAGTAAAGTATCACAAGAATGGAGAAGCAAGAATCCAATGTACTCAATTCTAATATGAAGCCAGTAGACAATCCAATACAATGCACATAAGAGAAAAACTCAAATCAATTCAAGGTGAGGGGTGGGGAAATGAAGGTGCAGGAGAGGGGAGAGGGGATGGGGACGAGTGTGCTCCCACTTAATGGGCACAATGTTAGGGTGTATGGCACACCTTCTGGGGTTGGTACACAATTCTAAAAGGGACCTTACCTAACAAATGCAAACACTGTAACCTGATTCTTTGTACCCTCTATTAACCTGAAACAATAAAAATAAATATCTACATGTGGTTAGTGGCTAGCAGACAGTGCTGATCTAGAATGAAGGTTTCCAAATCTAGGTATGCAATGAAATCACCAAAGTAGCCTGAAAAGATACATGTGCTTGTATTCCTGGAACAAATCCCACTTGATTGTGGTGAATAATCCATTTATAATGTGCTGCTGAATTCAATTTGCTAACATTCATTCAGGATTTTTGAATCTATGTTCATCAGGGATATTGGCTGAAATTTTCTTTTTCTTTCACTGTCCTTGTCTTCCTTTTGTATCAGGGTAATGTTGGCCCATAAGATGAGTTTAAAAGTATTCCCTCAGGGCAGCGCCTGTGGCTCAGTGAGTAGGGCACCGGCTTCATATAGCAAGGGTGGCAGGTTCAAACTCGACCCCGGCCAAACCTGCAGGTGTTGCGGCGGGCACCTGTAGTCCCAGCTACTCGGGAGGCTGAGGCAAGAGAATCACCTAAGCTCAAGAGCTGGAGGTTGCTACGAGCTGTGATGCCATAGCACTCTATTGAGGGGGACAAAGTAAGACTCTTGTCTCTAAAATAAATAAATAAATAAAAATAAAAGTATTCCCTCTTCTTCAATTTTTGGGAAGAGTTTCAGAAGGCTTGGTGTTAGTTCCTCTTGAAATGTTTTGTAGCTTCAGCTGTGAAGCCATCAGGTTCTGGACTTTTCTTTGGTAGAAGACTTTTTATTACTAATCCAACCTCCTTACTTATGATTGGTCTGTTCAGATTTTCTGTTTTTTCATGATTCAATCTTGTTAGCTTGTATGTGTCTAGGAAGTTATCAATTTCTTCTAGACATAGATATATCTAACATTTTGGTATATAATTATTCATAGTAATCTCTTACTATCCTTTGAATTTCTGTGGCAATCAGCTGTAATGTTTCCTTTTTCATTTCCGATTTTATTTATTTAAGTCTTCTCTTTTCTTCTCAGTCTAGCTCAAGGTTTGTCAAATTTATTTGCATTTTCAAAACCCAACTCTTAGTTTTATTGATCTTTGTTTTTCTAGTCTCTATTTATTTCTCCTTTGATTTTTATTATTCCCTTCCTTCTATTAACTTTATTAAGGTTTCTTCTTTTCTAGTTCTTTGAGGGATAATGTTAGAGTGTTTGAGATCTTTTTTCTTTTTGATGTAGATGTTTATTGCTACAAACTTCCCTCTTAGAACTATTTTTGTTGCACTCCATACATTTCAGCATACTGTTTTCATTTTTGTTGGTCTCAAGGTATTTTTTAATTTCCCCTTTAATTTTTTGACCTATTGGTTAAGGAGCATGTTGTTTAGTTTCCATGTATTTGGGAACTAAAATTCCTCCAGTTCTTGACTTCTAGTTTAATAATTTTGTGCAATATTCTTAAATCATTAAGACTTGTTTTATGCTCTAACACATTATTTATCTTGGAGAATGTACTGTGTGTGCTAGGGAAGAATGTATATTCTGTTGCTGCTGGATACAATATTCTGTATATGTCTGTTAGGTCCATTTCATATAAAGCATAATCCAATGTTTCCTTATTTTCTATCTGGATGATTTGCCCATTGCTGAAAGTTGAGTATTGACATCCCCTAATTTTGTTGTACTGCCATCTATCTCTCCCATTGTTGTCTTTTGACTTCTATTTGCATGGAATAACTTTTTTCATATTTTCACTTTCAATCTGTATGTGTCCTGAAAGGTGAAGTGAGTATCTTGTAGGCAGCACATAGTTGGATCTTGGACTTTTTTATTCAACAGCCATTTTATGCTTTCTGATTATAGACTTTAACCATTAACATTTGAAGTAGTTTTTAAAAGGTAAGGACTTACTACTGCCATTTTGTTAATTTTTTTAGTTTTCTAGACCCTTTGTTCATTTACTCTTCTCTTGCTCTATTCCTTTGTTTCCTTTGTGATTTGGTCATTTTTCTCTAGCAGTACACTTTGATTTCTAACTTTTTATCTTTTGTATGTCTATAATAAGCTTTTGCTTTCTAGTACTCTAGGCTTACATAGAATATCTTATAACAGGCCATTTTAAACCCAAAACAACTTAATTTTGATTACATAAAAATTCAACATTTTTATCAACATTTTTATTCTACCCTCACATTTCATGTTTCTGATGTCAAAATTTACATCTTTTTATACTGAGTACTGCCTAGCAAATTATTGTAGCTATTAATATATATGTATGTGTGTGTGTGTATATATATATATATATATTTTTTTTTTTTTTTTTTTTTGAGACAGAGTCTTACTCTGTCACCCTTGGTAGAATGCCGTGGCATCACAGCTCACAGCAACCTCCAACTCTTGGGCTTAAGTGAGTCTCTTGCCTCAGCCTCCCAAGTAGCTGGGACTATAGGTGCCTGCCAGAATGCCCGGCTATTTTTTGTTGCAGTTGCCAATGCTGTTTTAGCTGGCTGAGACCAGGTTTATACCATATACCCTCAGTATATGGGGCCAGTGCCCTACATACTGAGCCACAGGCACCACCTAGCTATTAATATTTTTAATCAAATAAAAGGCAAAGATAAAGTTTTGCCTTTTAACCATCATTCTATAGATACAAGTGATTTATATACCATCATTACAATATTAGAGTATTCCGATTTTGATTGTGTATTTACTTTTACCAGTAAGTCTTATATTTTCATATGTTTTAATGTGACTAATTAGCATTATCTTCTTTCAACTTGAAGAAATCCCTTTAGTATTAAGTATAAAATCCCTTTAGCATAAGACAGGTTTAGTGGTGATAAAATCCCTCAGATTTTGTTTATATGGTAAAGCCTTTATTTCTCCTTCATTTCTGAAAGACAGCTTTGCCAGGTGTTCTTGGTTGACAGTTCTTTTTGGTTTTGGTTTTTCCTTCAGCACTTCAAAAACAATAATCCTTTGGTATCACAGGGGATTGGTCTCAGGATCCCACTTGAATACCAAAATCTACTGATGCTCAAGTCCCTTATAGAAACTGGTGTAGTATTTTGTGTAAAACTTATGCACGTCCTCCTGTATAGCTTAATTAACCTCTAGATTACTAATACCAAATACAACATAAATGCTATGTAAATAGTTGTTATAATTTATTGTTTAGAGAATGACAAAGAAAAAGTCTGTATATAGTCAGTATGGACACAAACATTGGAGGCCTATCTATATTTTCAATACATGCTTGGTTGAACCCACTTCTGTATAATCCACAGATAGGGAGGGTGGGCTGTATATCAAGCCACTCCCTCTTGGCCTGGAAAAATTTCCTGAGAGATTCACTACTTGCCTTGTTAGAATTCCCTTATAAGTGATAATGCCATCTTTACTTTGTTGTTCTCAGAATTCTTTCTTTCCCTTTTATTTTTGACAACTCGATTATAATACGTCTTGGTATAGTCTTGTTTAGGTTGAATCTGACTGGAGACCTCTGGCCTTCCTGTACCTTGTTATTTAATCTTTCTTTTTCTTCTATAAATCCTATAACTGAAATTTTGCTTTTTAGATGCTATCCCATAAATCCCATTAGATTTCGTTTCTTTTCATAATTTTATTTCTCCTCTGACTGAATGTTTTCAAATAACCTGACTTTGAGTTCACAGATCCTTTCTTCTGTTTGATAAATTCTGTTGATGCCCTATATTACATTTTTTATTTCATTTACTGTACTTTTCAGTTCCAGAATTTCTGTTTATTTTTGTAATTTCAATCTCTCTCAAACTTCTGTTTGTCATTTATTGCTTTCTTGACCTTTTTTTTTTTTTTTTTTT
>NW_003852445.1:10709382-10712837 GCF_000181295.1 Otolemur garnettii
AGAACTCAAATTAATACACATGAAAAAAGCCAACAATCCCATATATCAATGGGCAAGAGACATGAATAGAACCTTCTCTAAAGAAGACAGACGAATGGCAAACAAACATGAAAAAATGCTCATCATCCCTAATTATTAGAGAAATGCAAATCAAAACCACCCTGAGATACCATCTATCCCCAGCGAGAATGGCCCACATCACAAAATCTCAAAACTGCAGATGCTGGAGTGGATGTGATGAGAAGGGAACACTTTTACACTGCTGGTAGGACTGCAAACTAATATAACCTTTTTGGAAGGAAGTATGGAGAACCCTCAAAGAACTCAAGCTAGACCTCCCATTTGATCCTGCAATCCCATTACTGGGCATCTACCTAAAAGGAAAAAAAATTCTTTTCCATAAAGACACTTGCATTAGACTATTTACTGCAGCTCAATTTACAATCACCAAAATGTGGAAACAGCCTAAATGCCCACCAACCCAGAAATGGATTAACAAGCTGTGGTATATGTACACCATGGAATACTATTCAGCCATTAAAAAAAATGGAGACTTTACAGCCTTTGTATTAACATGGATGTAAAGTATCACAAGAATGGAGAAGCATGAATCCTATGTACTCAATTTTGATATGAGGACAATTAATGACAAGTCGTGGGGGTAAGGGAAGGGGAGAGCAAAGAGAGGAAGAAGGAGGGAGGAGTGAGGAAGAGAATAGCAGAGAGGGATGGAGGGAGGAGTGGGGAAGGGATTAGCAGAGACAGGGAAGGGGGGTGGGGTCTTGGTGTGTTCCACACCTTTTAGGGGCAAGACACAATTGTAAGAGGGACTTTACCTAACAAAGCAATCAGTGAATTGTACCCTCAATGAATCCCCAACAATAAATTTTTTTTTAAAAAGTAAAACAAAAGATTTTTTCCATGAGAGTTTGGGACAAAAATGTGGGCATGCATTATACTCAACAAAATACAATACCTACCTTGTCTTTTTGGGTTTTTTTTTTTTTTTTTGAGACAGAGTCTCTCTTTGTAGCCCTTGTAGAGTACCATGGCATCATCATAGCTCACAGCAACCTCCAACTCTTAGGCTCAAGTGATCCTCTTGCCTTAGCCTCCTAAATAGCTGGGACTACAGGTGCCCACCACAACACTCTGCTATTTTTAGAGATGGGGGTCTTGCTTAGGCTGGTCTTGAACTCCTGAGCTCAAGCAATCCACCCACCTCAGCCTCCCAGAGTGTTAGGTTAATAGGTGTGACTTTTGTTGAACTGTTTCTCTGTATTTATTGAAGCTTGCTTAGCTTCCTTAAGATAGTTATTTTGAGTTCTTTGTCAGGAATTCATAAATCTCTGGGGTGGGGGAATAAGCCACTGCACCTGGCAGCTCTTTTCTTATGGTGTATCATACTCAGTTTTTGTAATCCTTCACCCAGTTTTCCTAGCGCTTGTGAAGGTATTTTCATGTGTGGTTAGTTGTTTACATTGATATTTCTGTGCTATAAAGTTCTCTTTTACCATCTAGCTATTGTTTGGACCCCATTTCTCTTCTATAGATTCTGATTTAATTGTCTGAGTAGGGATCACTATTGTATGTATTTTTTTAAAGCTCCTCAGGTGATATTTTTATTCTACAGCACGTATGTGAAACACGCTACACATTGTGTCTTACGTGTTGAAAATGTAGAACTTCAGATTTTACACAGAATCTACTAAAAGCAGAATCCATCTTTTCAGAAGACCCCCGGATGATTCATTTACACATTAAAGTTTGATAATCACTGCTCTTGAACAGTGTCAACTTTGGCTACTCATAGGAATCTTGTGGGGAAACTTTTTAAATAATGATACATGTATCAGTATTTCTGTCATGCTTTCCAATGATTCCAATGTGGAGCCAAGGTGAAACCCACTGAACCAGAAAGCACAAACACAGCAAACAATTGCTCATGATGAGTAAAAGGCAAAGAGGGAAAGGTTGACTTTCCGCTTTCAAAGGGAGACATAGGGAGACCTACTGTAACATAAGAATGCTATTGGCACCAGAAGAAAAATGACCCTTATGAAGATAAAAGCCTGGAGAATAACAGTGAAGTTTCATTTGATTTTTACAATACCCAAAGTGCTATGCTTTATGGCATATTTGATCTCTGTCTCTAATACCAATCTTCATTGTTGTCCTGTCCTTTTTTCTTTTTCTTTTCTTTTCTTTTTTTTTTTGAGACAAAATCTTGTTATGTTGCCCTGGATAGAGTGTTGTGGTGTCACAGCTCATGGCAACCTCAAACTTTTGGGCTTAAGCAATTCTCTTGCCTCAAATACCTGGGACCATTGGCGCCCACCACAACACTTGGCTATTTTCTTGTTGTTTAGCTGGCCTGGGCCTGGCTCAAACCCACCATGTTTGGTGCATGTGGCTGGTGCTGTAACCACTATGCTACGGGCGCCAAGCCTATTGTCCTGTTCTCTGACCATTCCTCTCTCCATTCTATACCCAAAGATTCTACTTTTGAGATTCCTCAAGAAAACATATTTTTGGTTCTAGGGAAGTAGAATGGCTCAAAAAAATGTCCCATTTGACAGTAAGGTTGTAAAGGATATATTCCTACCAATACCTTCTCTTGTGGTTCATCTCATTCCCTCGGGGTGCCTATTGGCAATGACCTAGGATGCCAGAACTGCTGACAAAACCCAGTCTTTCTCTGTACAAGAAACTCTCTCCTTGCCTATTGTTTCCTTTCCCTTGGGCTTTCTTGATGTAGTCCTGCCGTCAAAGTGAGTGACTTTTTCCTCTGGGTCTGACTTCTATTGTTAACTCTTTATATTATTGAAATCTAACAGTAACAATTTCCTCCCTATAATCTAAAAGATGCTTGCCAATGATAAAAAGAAAACATATTCCCTCTATCTCTATACAGAAAGTCCAGAATGATCATACACAGCACAAGAAATAATAATTCAGTTCATATGACTTCTGCTATTTGCAAACAACCACAACCATAACAACAATAAAAATAATAATAAAAACATGTTCCTCAAGGCGGATGACATTGAAAGTTTTCATTTGCCCCCATTAAGTCTTTTAACATTTTTCTCGTTTAAAAAAATAGCATTTTGCATATTTAAGGTATATATTATAGATGTATGTGTGTGTCGCATACACCCCTCCAACACAGAGGGTGCTCCCAAAAATGTATACACATTTTAAGAAAGGAAAAAACTTTATCAATTTAAAAAAAAGACCAAGTCTCACTCTGTTGCCAGGGTTAGAGTGCCCGGGCATCAGCCTAGCGCATAGCAATCTCAAACTCCTAGGAAGCTGAGACTACAGGCGCCTGCCATGATGCCTAGCTTATTTTTTCTATTTTTAGTGGAGATGGGGGCTCATGCTTGCTCAGGCAGGTCTTGAACACCTGAGCCCAAGGGGTCCTCCCATCTCAGCCTCCCAGAGTCCTAGGA
>NW_003852445.1:10713010-10713401 GCF_000181295.1 Otolemur garnettii
TGTGTGTGTACAGTAAAATGGCCTGTCTTTTGTATGAGGTATTTCCTACATCACACTAGATAGACTTTGTGGGATAATGTAATTAATAAAGCTACATTTCTTTAATTGGTTCAGTGTATAACTCAGGTATTAGCCACATCAATTCATCTGGGAAAAACGGGTCACAGCTGCTTTCTGGTGGTATCTAATCTTGAGCTATGATTCTTTCTCTACAAAATGGGGATAAAACTATCTTTTTAAAGTTCTGTTGTCAGTATGAAACAAGATAATGGATAAATGAGATAATGGATATGCTAATTATTAGCTGATAGGATGAAGTGAGGTTTCCTGGAAAATGAGTAAAAAAATAATTTCCAGGGCACAGTGAAGGTATCAAAGGACAGATGGAGTT
>NW_003852445.1:10713740-10717381 GCF_000181295.1 Otolemur garnettii
GATGAGATGAACTTGTGCAATAAGGGCTGGTTTCACATCAGGAAGTTTGCCTATGATTTGACTGCAAGACTTTGCATTCCAAGGTCTGCCCTGCCGTGAGAGAGGCAGGCCTATTTCTATCCAGCTGCTATCTGCCTTACAAGATGACTTCACTTTGTAGAACACAGATAGTCTCTGTGGACAATCTGCCAGCAAACAGGCACCAAAACTTCTGGGAAAAGAAAATAAGCTGAAATCATCAAATGCTGGAGATAGGAAACAAACAGCTATTAACAGTTTCTTCTCTCTCCACAACAACACCAAATTCTTTATTTTGGAAAATTAACTAAAAGTGAAGTCAAGAATATTATCGAGATATGAAGCATTTATGTTAGAATGTTGGATTGTTTTAGGCAGGGGTCCTCAAACTGTTTAAACAGGGGGCCAGTTCACTGTCCCTCAGACCACTGGAGGGCCAGACTGCGGGCCCGGGGACAAGTGAGCTGCTAAACAGGACAGGCAAAATGCCTGGCAAGCTGGATAAATGTCCTAGGCGGGCAGCATGTGGCCCATGGGCCGTAGTTTGAGGACGCCTAGTTTTAGGGCTCAGTCCTTGGTGCTAGTCTACCTAAACTCATGTCCTTGGTAATCTTAACCAAGTTTCATAGCATTAAATGCCATTTATATGTAAACCCCAAACCTTCATTCCAAACTCCACAATGTGTGTACAACTGCCGGTTTGACATCTCCATTTTAGACATCATTTAATAGATAACTTAAACTCCACATATCTTAGATTGAACTTTTTGTAATTTTTTGTTTTAAAATAATTTCAGATTTACAAAAACTTTGTAAGAATGATGCAAAGTGCTATATACTCTTCACCCATATTCCCTGTTAACACTTTCCAACATTTACTTAATCATTCTCTCTCTGTCTCTCCACATATGTATGTATGTGTATATATATATATGTAATTTTAGTCATTCAATGTTTTAGACAGGATGACCCTTTATTTCCCAATACTTACATGTATTTTCTAAGAACCAGAAAGTTTTCTAATATAACCACAGTATAATTATCCTAATAAAGAAGTTAACACTGATACTGTCATCTAATGTACAGGTCTGACTCATATTTAAGTCCAATATTTTACTTTAGAGCAAAAAAAAAATAATACTATTTTCTCATTCAGGGCTCATCTGATCCAGCATCACAGGTTGTATTCAGTTGTCATGTCTTTTTAGTCTTTAGTCTTGAATAGTTCCATAGCCTTTTCTTTCATTATTGGAAGATATTTTCATGACTTCAAGATATTTTGTCAGAAGTTCATTAATTTTTGGTTTTTTAGATTTACAAAAGTTGTGGTAAAATGCATTTAACATTATCTTTACCATCTTACCATTTTTAAGTGCATAGTTCAGTAGTGTCAAGTACATTCTCACTGTTTAACAACCAATCTCCAGAGCTCTTTTCATCTAATAGAACTGAAATTCTATTTTTTTTTGCTAGTATACAATTCATTATTAACTATAATCACCATGCCATAAATTAGGTCTCCAGAACTTGTCCATAGCTTCATGTTTGTACCTTCTAATATCTCTCCATTTCCTCATCTCTAAATGGACCCCTGGTGACTACTCTTCTACTCTGTTTTTATGAGTTTGACTATTTTAAATTCCACATAAGTGAGAGGATGCAGTATGTCTTTCTGTGTCTGTCTTATTTTATGTAGAATAATGTCTTTTAGGTTCACTCATATTGTCAAAAACAGCAGGATTTCCTTCTTTGGGTGGATAATATTCCCTTATATATTCATGTGTGTGTATATATTCCATTTTATATATGCTTATATATATTATATTCCATTAAATATAGTATAATATATTCCATTGAGATATATCTTATATTCCAGTATTCCACTGTATACATATATACATAAACATATATATCACAATTATTTATCCATTCATCTGTCATTATGCACGTAAATTGTTTATAGATTTTGGTTATTGTGAATAATGCTACAGTGAACATGGGAGTGCAGATAACTCTTCAACTCATTTCTGGTGGATATACACCCAGAAGTGGAATTGTTAGATCATACAGTTGTTCTAATTTTAAATTTTTGAGGAACTGCCATACTGATTTTCGTAATGACCATACTGACTTACATTCCCACTAATAGTGTACAAGGGTTCCCTTTATTCTAAATCATCACCAATCCTTATTATCTTTTGTATGTCTCATAAGAGCCATTTAAACATTTTTGAGATGCTTTCTAATTGTGCTTTTGATTTGTACTTCCCTGATGATTAGTGATGTCAAGCACCTTTTCAAATACCTAAAGGGTATTTTTATGTCTTCTTGGAAAAATATCTATTTAGCTCTTCTGCCCATTTTTTTAAAATCAAGGTATTTGTTTTTCTGTTATTAAGTTGTATAAATTCCTTATACATTTTAAATTTAATCCTTTATCATATATATAGACTGCAATATTTTCTCCCATTCCACGGGATATCTTTTCATTTTGTTGATTGTTCCCTCTGCTGTGTAGAAACTTTTTAATTTAATGTAATCGATTAAAATTGTTTATTTTTGCTTCTGTTGCCTGTGCTTTTGGTGTTATATCCAAAAAATCACTTAGCCAAGACTAATGTAATGAAGCTTTTCTAAGATGTTTTCTTCTAGAAATTTTATGGTTTCGGGTCTGAAATTTAAATTTTTAATACTTTTTGAGTTGATTTTTGTGTATGGCATAAGCCTGAATTTGATTCTTTTGCATGTAGATATCCAGTTTTCTCAATATCATTGATTGAGGATACTATCCTCTTCCCCATTGTGTAATCTTTATATTTTTTTCAAAACTTGGTAGACTGTATATGTCTCAATTTATTTCTAGGCTTTCTATTCTGTTTTATTGGCTTATGTGCCTCTTTTTATGCTAGCATCATGCTATTCTGATTACTACAGATTTGTAATGTAATTTGTAATCAGGAAGTGTGATGCCCCTAGCTTTGTTCTTCTTGGTAAAAAATGGTTTAGCTATTTGGGGTCTATTTGTGGTTTCATATGAATTTTAGGATTTTTTCTCTTTCTTTGAAAAATGTCATTGATATTTTGATGGACTGCACTGAATCTGCCTCTTGGCATTAAGCTGTGCCACCCTGGGGGAGAGGTGACATGGATAAAGTGAAACTATTCTTACCCTCTTTAATGCATCTATTTTCAGACTTTATAGTCCAGTAGTGTGCTGGAATGTCTCTGCCGGACTCCCAGACTCCCACAAAGGTATTCTTGTCCATGGATGATTGTCTAAATTGATGCATCTGTAGGGGGATGAGAGTAGAAAGCTCCCATTCTGCTGTCTTGCCGATGTAACTCCCCTAAACAACTCAATTTAAGTTTGTTTGATGTTTCCCATGAGTAGATCAAGACTGTGCATTTTGGGCAAGAATTTTACAAAAGTCACATTGCGTCCTTCTCGGTGCATTATTCAAGGAGGCACATGATTAGTTTGTCCCATGACTGGTGATAGCAACTTTGATCATTTAGTTAAGATAGTAGCTGCCAGATTTCTCCACTATAAAGTTACTATTTTTCCTTCTGTAATAATTATTTTGAATCTATGATGTTCTTCTATTCCTCATCAAATTTTAGTT
>NW_003852445.1:10718181-10719901 GCF_000181295.1 Otolemur garnettii
ATAAAAGGAGACTTTGTCCCTCTAAAAAAACAAAGAGCTACATCTGGGTGTTGTGTGCTCACTGTTAGTGGAGGGTCATTACTTTCAGGACTTCTCAGTGATGAAGTTAAAAAAAATATGTTTGAGAATGTATATTAATATCCATTTCTATATATCTATATTAAAAACCCTGAGTTTATACTAATATAACTAATTCTAATCCAACTAAGATAATTGATGGAGATGGGTACACTAAACAACAGATTTCCAATGTACATGAAAACAGTCTTTTATAGAGAAAAATGCATCTGGGATTTTCACAGCTAGATGTATGGCTTCAAAGCATAGGCTAACTCTCTTTCTTGTCAGGAGCTAATGCAGCTAGTAAATTCAAACAGAAGCAATGCTCATTTACCAATTCTGAAAATCCTAGGGTCCTTAAGAATTATGCTCAATCTGTTCTGCCTATGCTCTATATAGAACAGCAAAGCCTGTGTGACAGTCTATCTGCTTACAACATGGTTTACTGAATATTTTAAGTTCACTGTTAAGACCTACTACTCAAAAAAAAAGATTCCTTTCAAAATATTTCTACACATTCACAATGCACCTGGTCACCCAAGCACTATCAAATCTCAATACCTAGTAAGTAGGAAATAATATGTTTGTCGAACAAATAAACAAATAAAAATAAGGGAATCAGTAAAGAATGCTTCAAAGGGATTTTGAAATTTTTATTATCCTATTTCGCATTGTGTTGGCCATAAGAATCATTTCTATTTGTAAGGGGGTTATCCACTAAGACTAATCAAGCTGTTGCTGAGGACAGATTCCATCTCCCAAATAAGCTCTGTGTGTTCTGCTGAGAGAACGTTCTGCCATGGATGGCTTGGCTATGAATTACCAGAAATACTCAAGAGAGCAGCAAGTTTCATTCTGTCCTAAGTTCACACTCAGCAAAAGACCCAAGCGAGTTGAAGAATCCCAGAATACAGTAAGTTGCCCAGAAACAATCAGTGGTGACCAGAAGCTCTGGAAGGTCACAGTGATAACTAAGCTTAGAGAGGAAGCCTTGCAAGAACTTCTCTAAATCAGACCCCACAAACTACAAAAATTCTTAGAAAAGTTGAGGCACAGACAGAAACAGAAGAGAAGTCAAACAAATATAAACACAAGAGAGAATCTTTCTTCTACTTTTTATGCTAAGCAAAAGAGCACTAACTATGGAGTTCATACTTCATTACTTAACGTTAAAAAGATACATTTCTGTGGGCACCTACTTTGTGTGAAAACACAGTGCTGGGCACAC
Organism: Otolemur garnettii; assembly: GCF_000181295.1. Lineage (NCBI taxonomy): Eukaryota > Metazoa > Chordata > Mammalia > Primates > Galagidae > Otolemur > Otolemur garnettii. Next base: position 10,719,470 of record NW_003852445.1, read on the forward strand.
TGTGGGTACTAAGGTGAAGAAGATGGGAGTCCATGTTCTATGGTAGTAGAGATGAAATGTAAACAGTAATAACTGGAACACAGGTGAAAAGAACCTACAGATACCCATCTGTTTAGAAGAGGTAGAGCTAGTAGCAGCAAGGTCTGCTGCCCATGCTTGGTGGATCAAGGAAGGAAGGAGAGAAGGTTGTGGCCTTGGATGCCCAGCTAAGGGAGACTTCTTTTCCTTTTATTTTCCCTTCCTTCCTCCCTCCCTCCTTGACTTCCTTCCTTATACTTTATGCCCTTGAGTTTTGAGTAGAGAATTGAAGATGATAAGAACTGTTCTCCAGAGAGATTCGTCAGGGAGTAATGAAGTATGTGGGAATTAAGAAGGGCAATGGGAAATGAGAGACAGAACTAAAAGATATTCAGTATAAGAATCAGCAGGTGG
>NW_003852445.1:10721125-10722729 GCF_000181295.1 Otolemur garnettii
GAGCCCCTTATTCAATTCTTATTGTGCTTAGGAGTCTGTCTTACTGTTTGCCTCTTCTTTTTCTTCCCTGAACTCACCATCTGTCCACTTTCACTGCTGTGTGCAAGTTTGTAAAGACTCTCCTTTTTTGAGACAGAGTCTCACTCTGTCACCGTGGGTAGAGAACTGTGGCATCATAGTTTACAGCTACCTCAAACTCTTGCCCTTGAGTGATCCTCTTGCCTCAGCTTCCTGAGTAGCTGAGACAACAGGCATGCACCACATTGCCTGGCTAGTTTTTCTATTTTTAGTAGAGATGGGATCTTGCTCTTGCTCAGGCTGGTCTTGAATTCCTGAGCTCAAGCTATCTACCAGCCTCATCCTCCTAGAGTGCTAGGACTGAGCCTCTGCATCTGGCCCTAAAGACTCTATTTTAAGAACTGAGATACTGAGAAACATTGACAAAAGTAATGAGTAAGCCCTCCTAAGAAACCTCAGGCTCCTAAAAGGGATGTTGCTTGTCCAGATTTTGTCTGTCAGGGAAAGATACACTAAAGACAAGTGAAATGGCCTGTGAGTGTAGAGGGAACACTGTATGTGCACCCAGTGAATAAATGACACTTCCAAAGTCTTCCTGAGGATCACAGAGACCCTACCTTCCTAAAGAGTCTGTAGCTATTCCTTTGACACCCCTAGGCTTTGAAAAACTACACTTTTTAATTACATTTAGTGACAAACTTTAGAATTTAAGTGTATTTAGCCATCTCAAGTCTATAGCAAAATATGCGTTAGATCATCAAGTTCCCCTAACAAATTAAATAAGGCTAACCATTCTATTCATAAATGAAAGAAAAACATAACACATTTTGGTATGGCTCTTTCTAAACCAGTGACAACCTTCCCATATCTGCTCTGAACAGATACGATGTTGTTACACATTCGGGAAGAAATTACAGGCTAAGCCTACTAATGTTCTGCACTGATCTCAATCCATAGGATGCACAGTTGTAGGATATGTAAGTATAATCCAGGTTTAACATAATAATCTTTTGGATTTACCTAAAACACTATTGGATACTAGCAAGTTATTAATATCTTAAGAAGTTGATTCCCAGGCCAGGCACAGAGGCTCATGCCAATAATCCTAGCACTCTGGAGGCTGAGGTGGGAGGCTCTCTTGAGCTCAGGAGTTTGAGTCTAGCCTGAGCAAGAGTAACACCCCATCTCTACTAAAATAGAAAAATTAGCCAGGTGTTGTGGCGGGTGCACGTAGTCCCAGATACTCAGGAGGCTCAAGCAAAGGATCACTTGAACCCAAGAGTCTGAGGCTGCTGTAAGCTAGGCTGATGCCACCCTAGCCTTGCCAACAGAGTGAGACTCTGTCTCAAAAAAAAAGAAAAGGGTAGAAGTTGATTCTACCTTGATATTTAAAAGGAACTCTTTTGTAGTCTGCATTTCTAACTTAAATTTTTCTCAAATTCCTGAAATCACAAATGTCATTACTGTCAACACCCAAATTATGACAAGAGTTTTATTCCCAAAGTTAACCAGTAACTTAATTACTTAGAAAGTCATGAGTATTTTATCACAGATTCAGTGCTACAAATAATGTTTAGGTTCTGTGG
>NW_003852445.1:10723235-10725952 GCF_000181295.1 Otolemur garnettii
CAATCTCTCCCATAGTCTTCCTCTAACTGAATGGGAATTTCTCTCCCAGCTATGACAGAAATTTTATAGTAAGTATTAGCTGTCCTTGACAATTTCTTACTTCCAGTGGACAGACCCTATAAAGAAAGTTAGAGGGGTGAAAAGAAGGGAATGAGGAAAAGGAGGAGTGACACAAGAGTCTGGGGACACTTTGAACAGAGACTATCAATAGGGTCAGTCCAGACAATTCTGCAACCACACATTCAACATTAGCCAAACTGGAGCAAGGTCAGGACAGAGGTAAGAATGGGAAGGGGTCTAGACAGCAAAAGATTCTGCAGCTGTGATGAGGAAAAAGCAGTGTGAGAGAAGCCGCCTTCTTGTGCAAGCTTACCTAAGGCTGATAACCCAAATGTAAAGCACTATAGCAGAGTGGTTAAGTACAAGGTCCCTGGAACCAGACTTTCTGGGTTCAAGTCCCAGCCCCTCACTTAGTTATGAGATGTCAGACTAGGTACTTAACCTCTCTGTATCCTAGTAAAATGTAGGTAATAATAGTACCTACTTCAAAGGCTGTTAAGAGGATTAAAACAATTTAACAGAGTCTGGGATTATCCTAAGAGCTATAAGTGTCAACTAAATAAACACATGTATAGATTGCTGATTATGTCATGTGGTGTGTGTGTATGTGTGTGTTTTGGGAAAGGTTCTTACTCTTTTGCCCAGGCTAGAATACAGTGGTGTCATCATAGCTCAATGCAACCTTAAACTCTTGGGCTCAAGCAATCCTCCTGCCTTAGCCTCCCCGAGTACCAAGGACTACAGACATGTGCCACCATACCTGGCTGATTTCTCTTATTGTTTATGTAGAGACAGGGCCTCACTATATTATGTTGCCCAGGTTGTTTGTGATAATCAAAAAGATGCTTAACCTTGTGCTAACTTTGGCAACACATATACTAAAATTGGAATGATACAGAGATTATCATGGCCCCTGTGCAAATTTGTGAAGCGTTCCATATTAAAAACAAAACAAAACAAAAAACATGCTTAACCTTGAAAACTATAAGTTTCCTAAGAATGAAAGAACAAGAAGAAAAGAAGGTGGGTATAATTTATTAAATATCAATAAAGGGCTGGGCATTGTGGCAGGCACCTGTAGTCCTAGGTATTCAGGAGGCTGAGGCTAAGGCAAGAGGATTGCTTAAACCAAAGAGTTTGAGGTTGCTTTGAGCTATGACACTATGGCACTATGGCAATTTACCTATGGCAACAGAATGTGACTCTGTCGCAAAAACAAACAAACAAAACAAATCAAATAAATATCAATAAAGATCATAGTGCTATCTTCAATCATGTTGTGATCACTGTTTCCACCTCAAAAGAAAAAGAAAAAAAAAGCCTATTGTTTATGCCAGATCACCAGCTAGGAACAGGAATTTTAAAATGGTACTATGAGAACCAAGCAAGGCTTCCTAAAACTATTTTAAGAATGCATTCGGCACCTGTGGCTCGAGTGGCTAAGGCGCCAGCCACATACACCTGAGCTGGCGGGTTCAAATCTAGCCGGGGCCCACCAAACTACAATGACGGCTGCAACCAAAAAATATCTGGGTGTTGTAGCGGGCACCTGTAGTCCCAGCTACTTGGGAGGTGGAAGCAGGAGAATTGCTTGAGCCCAGGAAGTTGGAGGTTGCTGTGACGCCTGGGCAACAGCCTAAGGCTATGTCTCAAATTAAAAAAAAAAAAAATCCTTTTCTTCTGATAATAAGGAAGAATATACATCTCCTTTTTTGACAGTGCTGCTCTGAGAAAAACTATTCAAAATGGTTCTATTAAAGAGTACATCTCATTTCACTAAGTGAAATAAGGTCAGCCTCATCCTTTTAAATTCCAGACATGTCTTTGCCCAGACACATGTCATTTGGACCTTTGGTGTATAAACTGCAGTAATTTTTTAGACACAAACTTCAGGATTGGGATGCCAAGTGTACATGTTTCCCTTCATGGTCTGCCAACACAAAGAGTTACTAGGGGAAATCTGTGTTAAATGAGAAAGGTTATGTCATTTTGAAGGTCTGTGCATTTAGGGATGGTTTGCTTTTGCCTACTATTCAAAGATCAGAGTAGCTGTTATTTCTTCTTTTACTGCAGAATTACCCTTTTAAGTAAATGAAAGATTGATCAATGTGCATTTCCCTTATTACCTTGTTGGACTACAGAATAAGGTTCAGAATACAATATTCAGATCTGGCGAGTGCCTAGATTTAGAGAAGATCCCTGTTTATAGAGAATTTCTAATAGAAAAGACTAACATATTGGTTTCCTACCAATTTATAGAATCCAAAGAAGTACTGCTGTCTCTTTTGTTTCTAAACCAATCTGCTTATCAGCTATGCTAATGAGCCTCCTGGTTCTCTCATCCTCTACAGAGCAATCAAATTAAACAGCAACATCTGCAAACCCAGAGTGGTAACAAAATGTGGCAGATCTGGACAGAAAGGGAAAAACCACCAAAAATGACTGAAACTACTCAGAATAGTTAGACCGACAGAACCAAACAACCCAGCAGGAATTCGTTACATCATTAAAGTCTCTTTACCAAGAAACTCAGAATCCTTATGATTTAGTTAATATTTACATACAGAAATAATATATTTCTTCATTACCCTGAAATAGGCCAAAGAGACACAGCATGATATGATGGAAATCACACAGGCTCTGGCATCTAAAGACTT
>NW_003852445.1:10726560-10727444 GCF_000181295.1 Otolemur garnettii
TTCACAGCACACCTAAGATCCTCTCACAGCACACCAGTGTGCCATGACACACCAGTTGAAAATCACTGATCTAACAGCACGAAGGCTCAGGGAAGCTAAGAATGGCTTTCAAACCTCGCTGCAGTCTGTAGAACAAGTCCCACTGTCTAGGAAAGGCTAAATGTTTATCCATTCTTGCACATAAGGAAAGAGAAAGTGGAATCCTACACAGCTGTACTAGCTTTTAAATCAGTATTTTATCTGAGAATATACTAGGCAAGTGTCTTGAAGTATTTATTCAAAGCATAGGCTGGCCTCAAAGTATTCAATATAGTTTAGATCTAGGGATTAGACTTTGTGACTTAATGGAAGTAAATTTCAAAAGGCACTTTTGACAAAAATTAATATAAATGAAATATGTAAACAAAATATTTTTGCCTTAAAGGGACAGTTAAACAGTAATACACCAATCTGTTCCATGTCTCAGTGGAATTTAGGTATTAATAAAGGAGAGGAGGGTAACCTTATTAAGTGTGTGGAGCTACTCTTTTTTTTTCTTTTTTTTTAAATTAAATCATAACTATACATTAATGCATTTATGGGGTACAATGTGCTGATTTTATATACAATTTGGAATGCTTACATCAAACTGGCTACACAGCCTTTACCTCACTTGCTTATTGTGTTAAGACATTTATACTCTACACTTAATAGATTTGACGTGTACCCTTGCAATACGCACCATAGATGTGGTCCCACCATTTACTCGCCCGCCATCCAGGCTTCCCCCTCCCTTCCTCCTCCTCCTCCCTCCTTCATCTTGGGCTATAGTTGTGTTTTATCTTTCATATGAAAGTATGTATGATTATAAATTGATTTCATAATAGTACTGAGTACACTGGATA
>NW_003852445.1:10728643-10729754 GCF_000181295.1 Otolemur garnettii
AGTGGTCATTTATTAAATGCTTAGTAATGATAATCTAATACCATCATCCACGATGCCCTGAAAAATTATATTTTTGGCATTTTAAAGACTAAAAGAAGGATCTTTTTAATAATCAGAAAGGCTAGTCAAAAACCTCTGTCATCTATTAAGACAAAAAAAAAAAGAACAAATACTAAAATCCTTAGCACAATGTGTAATACCAAACATTTTTCAGTTAATATTTTCTGTTCTCTAACATGCTCTATGTAAATTATCATTATGAACAGATTATACATCCTCTGAGTATGGGAATCTATTCCAGAGCACCCAGCATTGAACCAGCCAAAAGAAGAGACTACAAAATATTTAAAGAAATATATGTTTTCTTTGGGTGAAACAAATGATCTATATAAAAATCCTTATCTCATTAAAGAGTCCTTTACCCAACCAATATATAAAAAATAACATATTTAATATGTTATCATATTATAACATTAATATGATAGATGATAAGACCATCTTACTTTAATGCTGCTTGTTCATAATGCACTTCCAGCTTCACTATCCCATTTGCTCTCCCCCCACCCCAAAGAGGTGGCAGCTTAGATCTACTGTCCTCAGCAAGATGAGAAATTGAGAGACTGAGAAGTTATATATCTTCATTTGTTCAATAAGTCAGCTACTTTTTGGGATGCCAGATTCACCGTGATGAATAAGATAAAGTTCCTGCTCTTAGCAAGCTTACTCATCGGTGTGTTTGTAAATATTTAACACCTAGATCTTCAAATGCAGGTTCACTACAAACGTATGAATTAATATTTTCCTCTGCTTTAAAAAATAAGGCAAGCATGAAGGCAGGGGCAGTGGCTCACGCCTATAATTCTACCACTCTGGGAGGCCAAGGTGGGTTGATTACTTGAGCTCGGGAGTTTGAGACCATCCTGAGCAAGAGTGGAAACTTCCATCTCTACGAAAAATAGAAAAACTAGTAGCAGGCATCTGTGGGCCCAACTGCTTGGGAGGCTGAGGCAAGAGGATTGCTTGCTCCCAGGAGTTTGAGATTGCTGTGAGCTATGATGCTACGGCATTCTAGCCAGGGTGACAGAGTGAGACCTTGTCTTTACCAAAAAAA
>NW_003852445.1:10730267-10731998 GCF_000181295.1 Otolemur garnettii
CTACATGGGAGGAAAAGAGCAGAACAGACAATAGAAAATGTTGGTGAGGATGCAGAGAAACTGAAACCTCTCACACATTGCTAGTGGAAAAGTAAAATGGCACAGCCACTATAGGAAATAGTATGGTGGGATCTCAAAAATTAAACAAAGAATTACCATTTGATTCAGCAATTCTACTTCTAGATATGTACTCAAAAGAACTGAAGATAAGGACTCAAATAGATCTTCGTACACCATGTTTACAGCAGTAATATTTGCAAAAGCCAAAACATGGAAACAACCCAAAGTCCACCAACAAATGAATGGATAAACACAGCCTGGTATATACAAACACTGTAACAGCATTCAGCCTTAAAAGGAAATGAAATTCTGATATATGTTACAAGATAAATGAGCCTGGGAAATAGTGTGTGAAATAAGCCAAACACAAAAGGACAAATACTGTATGATCCACTTACATAAGATACCTAGAATAGTCAAATCTATAAGTACAGAAAGTGGAGTAGTGATCACCCAGGGCTGTGAGGAGGAAATAAAAGAGAGTTATGGTTTGGCTCGGCACCTGTAGCTCAGCCACTAGAGCGCTGGCCACATACACTGAAGCTAGCAGGTTTGAATCCAGCCTGGGCCAACTACAACCAAAAAATAGCTGGCATTGTGGTGAGTGCCTGTAGTCCCAACTACTTGGGAGGCTGAGGTAAGAAAATTGCTTAAGCCCAAGGGTTTGAGGTTGCTGTGAGCTGTGACGCCACAGCACTCTACCAAGGGTGACAGAGTGAGACTGTGTCTCAAAAAAAAAAAAGTGATTTAATAGACACAGAGTTTCAGTTTGGGAAGATGAAAAAGTTCTGGAGATGAAGAGTGGTAATGGTTGCACAACAATGTGAATGTACTTATTGCTTCTGAACTCTACGTAATAATTAAAATGACATACTTTACGTTATGTATATTTTAACACAATAAAAAAGAGGGCAAGTAATAAAGAATATTCTTACATTTGAAAATTTTTAAAAGAAAAAAACCTCACATTATTATTGACAGTTGAACATCAGCTTTTGTGAGTCAGGACAGGCTGGCTCTGGGATGCCAATGAACTTAAGAGGCAGGAAGAGAGACTTGCTCAGAGTCACATGTGAAATGGAAAAGCCAGTCCTGACTCTAGCTCCTCGGAACGGGTGAACACTATTTCACAGTGGCGCAGTGTTTTCCATACAGGCAAGTAACTGTCAGATTAGTGTTGCAAAGTTCTGAGCCATATGTGTTTGTGACAGAATGACTGCAGGGAGATCAGAAAAATGATTCTGAAGGTTAAGCTTCATGAAGATATTGAGTTTGGAAAAATGCGATGGGGTACATTTTAGAAGAAATGTGGAGTGGTAGAGTGAGAGGAGGTCAGAGGTGCAATAGCTTACCTGCTCCATCTGTAGCTACACAGGAATAGGGAAGGGGGACACAAAAAGCCCCAAACTTTGTGCCTCACCAATTATGTACACTCCTAGGTTGAGATTAGGGGTCTACAAGAATAGATCCTGCCTCTTAAATGTAGCTACCAGCTAGATGACAATACCAAAAGGACACTCATCTCCCCTAAACTTCCCCAGGTCTCCTAGTACCTCTAATTTGCAGGTTGTTGCCAGAAATGCTGCAAATGAGGCAGTAGCAGAGACAGCCTGATGAAGGGAAGCCTAAACTAGGAGGTCGAAGAACCATTTGACTCAGAGGAAATGACAC
>NW_003852445.1:10732372-10736761 GCF_000181295.1 Otolemur garnettii
AGTCTAAAAATGAAATTATAAGGAGAATTTGCAAATATAAAAGTCTTGGAGAGTATGAAATTTAGAGTATTTGAATCTCACATTTTACTAGTATTAAGAGGGATTCTTCCCTTATTTAAGAGTTCAAGTTATTAGCTGATTGTAAGTTATGGAACATTAAATGCTTTCAAGATACAAAGGTAATACTTAGTGAATTTCTGAGAATCAGCATGATATCCAGAAACAAGATGCACTTTACCTTCCTTGGTCTCATTATCACCATTTACTAGCTAATCTAACAACATCTGCCTTGAAAGGTTTTTTGGGGGGGTATGAAGTATGTTAAACACCCACGAATAAGTCACCCTGTGACTGCTATTGCCTTGTGTACATAAATCAAATTTTAATTCAATGAACATTTGTTTGTTACAGAGTACAAGACATGGTTTGGAATCTAGGCTTTGTTTCCTCTTTTGTTTTACATTATTAAATATTTCAAACATAAAGTATAGAAAAAGCAGATGTCTGGCATATCATGTTTAATCCTATGATTTTCAACTATGTGAAAATACCACAATTTCTCAATCCCCTACATAATATTAGCACTGAATATGTCTCCTGGGAGAATGTCTCTAAGATATATATTGATAAATAGAATTCCTGGGACCAAAGTGCTCTCCAGAGTGATACACCATTTTCTTTTGTACCTAGCATTGTGAGAATATTCTGATGTAACAACACTAGATATCAAATATTTTAATTTTTGCCAACATTATAAGTATGAAATGGTATCTCATCATTTAACTTATATTTTTCTAATTGCTCAGTAAAGAGGTAATTATTCCATATGTTTTTGCCTATTACAAGTTGCCATTCTTTTGATCATTTGTAAAATTTGGAAATGAGTCTTCTTCTACTGATTTATAGGATTTCAAAAACTCATTCTGGCTCTCATCCCTTGCTAGTTACATGGACTACAAATATATTCTCAAAGTCTATTACTTGTCTTTTTAACTTTGCTTATAGCGAATAAATAATATGTACCTAAAAGCTCCTAGTCAAGTGTCAGGTACAGATTAGATATTCAGTAAATGTGAGTTTCCTCTTTTGGCCCTCAATCCACATCCTTAAGAAATTCATAAATGAGTAATAAGTGAATGGTTAAAAGTGTGGATCCAGAGTAGAACAGATCTGGTTTTAAATCTCAACTTTACTACACTGAGCTATATATGATCATCTTAAGCTTGGCTTAAGTTCTTTTAGCATCAATTTCTTCATTTGTAGAAGTGGGATAATAATACTTAACTCACAGGGGTATTGTGAAGAATGAAGTATTTACTCCAGTGGCTGGACAAAAGAAAAGTCTCAATATATTGCAAGCTGCTATCACCATCATCATTACCAGGGGAGATACATGATATAAACAAATAGCTATTAATATAATATAGAAAATATCATAAAAACCCCCATGAGAAAAGTAATTCAATGCTATTGGAATGCAGAGATGGACAAGATAACTTACAGCTAGAGGAGAATGAACAGAGGCTTCATAGAGGAAATGCTGTTTAAATGGACCTTAAAGGAAGACAGAACTGGAGAAGGCCATTCTAGCAAACAAAACAGAGGCATAGAGAATATATACATACACATCTAAGTATATATCGTTAACTAAAATGAAATCCTAAGCTCCCCAATGACTGACTGTGAAATTGCCCTTTATAAAATAATAAAGGGCCACAAGGTGGGAATTGTGGTAGGAGAAATACATATAAGAGGTTTGATAATTAAGTTTGCAAACTTGCCACTGTGTACTTATGTTGGCAGCAGTGTACAAACAACTTGGTAAGCTTTCTTAATCTTGATATATCAGTATCTCACAGCTGTGTTAGTGTAGGCATGTGGCAGTGTCCTGCTGAGTAGTGTTCAAGTGTTTTTGTATGCTGTCACAAGAATGTCAGAGCTTTAATTACAACAATAAACATTTGTACATATCTTGTTAAACTTGGCAAGAGTGGGAGTGAAATCAGGGACAAGTTAGCCCAACTTTATGGGGATAATGCCATGAAGAAAATTGCAGTGCACAAATAGATTAAACATTTTCTGAGGGGAGAAAAAAGTGTCACTGATAAAGAGAGGTCAGAGCAGCCAGTAACAAGCAGAACTGACGAAAACATTGTAAAAATTCATTAAATTGTGTGTCAAAATTGTCAGCTGACTGAGAAGCATAGCAGACCAAGTAAACATCAATAGAGAAACACCAAAATCTTTAACTGAAAATCTTGGCTAACAACTCATGGCTCTGGCATCACAACAGTGCACCAGCTCACACCCCACTGTCTGTGAAGGAGGTTTCAGCTAAGAAACAAATAACTGTATGGAACATCCTCCTTACTCATCTGATCTGGCCCCCAATAACTTTTTTCTTTACCAGAAGATAAAGGAAATATCAGAAAATAAGGGAAATATTAAAAGGAAGACATTTTGGCTGTGTGTGGTGGCTCACGCTTATAATCCTAGCACTCTGGAAGGCCGAGGCAGGTGGATTGCCTGAGCTCATGAGTTTGAGACCAGTTTGAGCCAGAGTGAGACCTTGTCTCTAAATAGCCCAGCTTTGTGGTGGTTGCCTTTAATCCCAGTTACTTGGAAGGCTGAAGCAAGAGAATTGCTTAAAGTCAGGAGTTTGAGGTTGCTGTGAGCTGTGAGGCTATGGCACTCTACCGAGGGTGACAAAATGAGACTCTGTCTCAAAAAAAAGGAAGATATTTTGATGACATTCAGCACATCAAGGGTAATGTGATGACAGCTTTGATGCCCATTGCAGAAAGAGCTCCAAAATTGCTTTGAAGGGTAGACTAGGTGTTGGCGTTGGTGCAAAGCTTCCTAGAGGAAATACTTCAAAGGTGACCATAGTGATATTCAGCAGTGAGGTACGTAGCACTCATTCTAGGATGAGTTTGTAACTTAATTGTCAGACCTCCTATAACCATCCATTGTCCCCCAGCTTGCTTTCCTATAATTGCTTACTGCATAGGAGTTATATAGCTGATGGCCATACAGATTCTTAAGTTTTCTTCACTGATCCCATAGATAACAGCCCCCTTGTGAAATGTAAGGCTAGTTTTTGAGGTATCTTTTCCACCCTCTGCATTTCAGTGGATCAGCTACTCCACCCAGACCAGTTGCCCACACCAAGGAACTGGCTCATCTGGTCTTATGACCCCATTCAAGAACTGGCTCAGCAAAGATAACAATTTGTACACCCCTATGGTTCTGCTCCAAACCCAGACTGTCTAGCCTTTTGCCCACCAAACTATCTTTAAAAACTCTTTCTCCTAAATTCTCAGGAAGATGAATTTGAAGATGTCCTTCTATCCCCTTGCATGGAGCCTGCAATGTTAAATTCTTTGTTATAACCCCTGCTGTCCCAGTGTATTGGCTTATGAACCTGGTAAGGTGGTAATGAACAGACCCCTCTCTTGACCAAAGGGACCCCAAAGAAACCTTAAAACTGAGTTTTCAGCCATGACAGGATGGGAGGTCAGACATCCCTCATTATTCCCCCTCCCTTGCTAACAGCCATCAGGCTTTGTTCTTTCGAAGCTAAACAGAAACCAATCTCGTGATCTACTCTTTCCTATTTGTGATTTGGGCACCACTAACCAGCGTTCTTTGCAGTATTCTTTTGTAAGAGACCACCAACCATGAATCGTTTTAACTGGTCTGTGCAGAGGGTTTTCATGCCCTTGTTTCACCTTTCCACATCAGAGGGCTGCCATTTTCTGAACACGGACCCCACAGAGGGGCAAAGCTCGATTGCACATGCAGATGCTTCTCCCTTCATAAATATTCATGACTCTTCCTATAGCTTGTTAATTATGTATATTTGGCTACCCTAGTCAGCATAAATTCCTGTTCCCATTGTCTCGTCTCAGGGGCTCTGCTTCCCAGCCTGTCAGAACAGCCACCCTCAGTATATAACCCATTATGAGAAATCAACCTTTCTTTTCCAAATCTGTGGACCTTATCATTTTCTTCAGGTAACTAATATTATATCTAATAGCTATAATATCTATCTATCCATCCATCCAGTCTGCCGCAGTATATGCTGACTTGGTAAACTAAGTCAAAATTAGAAGCAAGTGCTCATTTTACAGGTTATCAGTGTACTCTATGCACTAAAGGGTAACTCATGACTTAATGAGTATTCTAAGTATAAAGAGAATAGAATAAGAGTACTGTTTGGTATAGAGAGATCAGTAGAATTACCTGAAGGTCAGGGTGTTAGGAGAATAGGGGCTATTACATGAAAGGTATAGAGAAAGCAAACAGATGTAGATACCCAGTGAGTGATAGGCGGAAGGGCCTGCCACCCTGGAGGCCAGGCTGGGAGGATGCTCATATACTGTCTTT
>NW_003852445.1:10737491-10755871 GCF_000181295.1 Otolemur garnettii
TGCCCATTACAACAAAGTATCTGAAGTTAGAACTGTCATTTTTTTCTTAGTAAAAACCAGGTTTGAACATGGTAAAATGATTTTTGCAAACAGAAAATGGTGGGGAGTTCTGTATGCCAAACCAGAAATGAACCGTGTCAACAGGGAAATCAATAGTTTATCAGAAAAACTATGCAAAGAGAGTGAAGTGACATTTGACTTTCCATATGCAAAACATTATGGAATATACTAGTCAGCTTCACTGTAATAACAAATAACCCCAACTCTCAGTGGTTTCCAACAAAATTTTTTTTTACTCACATTACAGTTTGGATGCAAGGTGGTGGTAGTGGAAATGCTGCTCCATGTCTTTGCATTCTGTGACCCATGCAGAATACCCAGCCCTTTGGTCATGCTATACCCAAGGAAGCAGGAGTATCCAGCTTTTTTTTTTCCTGCTACACATTGTTAGAAGAAGAAGTTGACTTGGGCCACACATTAAAAACTCAAACACAAATAAAAAGGTCCGTGCCTAATTTTTGCAATATCCAGTAGTACAAAACAGCAAAAAAGAATTCACATAATCTACATGTGGACCGCAGGCTGCAGGTTAGACATGCCTGGTAGAGTAAGATGTCTGGTGCTAACTCTCAAAACTTCCGCTCAGACACGGTCCGTACCATATCTGGTCACATGCCATTGGCCAAAGTCACATATTTAAGCCCAACATCAATGGGGTCATAGGAGGTGATATATGGTACTTGGCAAAAGGAAGGGAAGATGAACAACTTCTAATAATAATCTAGTCTACGACATGCAGGAAAATAGTAGCTTGCAAGCCAAGTATTATGTTAAAGAATTTTCCAAAATCTTTTATTCTCTCCCTTTTTTTTGTATCAACCAACAAGCACACATGAAAGGGAGTTTATAGAAGATACTCCATCCAACTATGATAGACAGCCATGCTAGGTCTATGGCAGGACGATGACATAATGTAGGAGAAGTTCACCCCTTCCAGACTCTGGAAGATGATGTAAGTGAAGCAAGCAGCTCTGATTCCCTCATCCTGGAGAGAAATCAGTGTGTTAAGTAAGCTGAGTGTGAAACAAAGGGCTAAGTGTCTGCTCTCTGTTCATGTTTGGGACTCTACATAAGATCAAATCTCAGGCAGCCCCCACCACAATATGGGGCTCATGGAGCACAAGAATAGTGACTTGGGGTTATAGCAAGGCTGGCAGAAAAGAGCCTGAGGTCCAAGTCTCCCGAGCTCCCATAGTTCACGTGAGTCACAGACACTGAGAGAATACAAGAGGTGAACTGGACAGTGGACACATCTGACACTCAGATGTGTACAACTGAGAAGTCAAGGTGAGGACCAAGAGGCCAGAATGCTACTGAGTTCTGAGTACATATATTCAAGCCATAAATGTCAGCAGAACAACACCACTCAAGTGGATGGGGGATACTGCCCCTGAGTCCAGCAGACATCCAGGCTCATTATTCATGACTCTCCCCCTAGGGACTGCGTTACTGGATCAATTTAAGCTTTAAACTAGGTAATTTGTCTCTCCTGCTGATCAGTGGGTAGGAACTCAGGATGAAGGCCAGTACAATAAAAATAAAGAATATGTATTTTCTCTAAGATTCAAAGAAATAGACTGAACCACTTCCATTTTATTTGCCAGTATATCCACAGCCCTAACAGTAGCTGATTGATACAGGAGGTATTGAAAAAACAGTCTCTGAATGAATGAATGAATGAATGAGAGAGAGGCTATACTGATCAACTGGTTAAGCTATGACAAAAGTACCAGGCAGACAGAATTAAAAAGATAATGCCAGTTTCTTTTTGGCACCAATGAACACAGCCCCCACTTTACTCCTAAAACAAGATTGTAACCTTTCTGAAATGGTTCCTGCCACCATATTTAACTTACATTTGGTTCACTGTTTCAAAGCCCTTTGGATAACAACACTGCATCCTTTTGCCTCAGGAATAAAAAAATAGCTATGCAGGATTTCAACCCTGCTGTCACAATAGGAAAGCTGTATGAGTTATGGAACCAGAATGGGTGATGTCTGAACCAATAATATAACTTTCACATTTAGTAGTAACTTGATCTTACCTGCTCCAGGATAACTTCAGCATTAAAGACTTTAAATCTGTAGGCATCATAGTGGCTAGGATTACCAAACAGAACATCACAGGGATAGGACAGAGAAAAGACGATAACTAAAATACAAGGTTGTACAGGACTGTAGCAGAGGCATATACCGACTGAATCACTGTACCATCCACAATAAATTTACCTCTCAATGCTATAGCAATACATTAGAATCACCTGTGAAGCTTTAAAGTAGAACAGATGCCTGAAAGATTCCAATTCTGCAGGTCAGGCATCCTCAAACTATGGTCCACGGGCCATATGCAGCCTGCCTAGGACATTTATCCAGCCCACCGGGTGTTTTTGCCACCGCTGCCTGTCCTGCTTAGCAGCTGACTTGTCCCAGGGCCCACAGTCCAGCCCTCCAATGGTGTGAGGGACAGTGAACTGGCCCCCTGTTTAAAAAGTTTGAGGACCCCTGCGCTATGTAGCTCAGGCTGGTCTCAAACACCCGAACTCAAGCAATCCTAGAGAGCTCAATCTCCCAGAGAGCCAGGATTACAGGTATGAGCCATTGTGCCTGGAAAGAATGTATTATTTTTATATTTATTTCTCCTTAAGCAGCAGTATAAGGTACAAATGGAAATACCTAGTGTTACTGACAAGATTTATAATTCATCACTACTTTGTGGGGATATTTAATGTGTTCATGACCCCAAAGACCTGGATGAATGAGGCAAACATGGATTGGCTCAGTGATATTTCTAGTTCCCTGTAAATGCCATTCTCAAGCTTTATATAAATAAAACCCTATGCTAGGAAAAAGCAAGCATGTTTCACTTTCTAAGTCTTTCTAGTTAAATGCTCTAATGAAAGGCAATTCCACCTCTTAGCAAAGCTCCATGATATCATGGATCTCTCCTCAATCCCCAAAAGAGAAGATGGCTTTCTTGGTTTAACTCCAACTCCGTGGAGAATCCCAACAGAAGCCCTGCAGTCTTCGGTCACTCTGACACTTGAGGTTACATGAAGAGTGGTGGTGGGAAGTGCTATATGAGAAATACCGAACGAGAGAGTGCAAAGGCTGAGACAGGTAAGAGAAAGAATAATGGCCTGAAACTAAAGAAGGAGAAACATTCTCTATTAAAACAGCAAGACATCACCAAAGCTAGCTTTACAAAAGAGAATTTTAAAAACAATAGGCAGCAGCAGCCCTGAAGCAATGCAGGAAGGTGGTTAGTCGGACTGAGTCTTGCAATCAGAAGTTCTGGCAGAGCGATTAGACACCCACATGCTTCACAACCCTACCTAGTGAGGTGCGCACTGGGCTCTTGCCTAGGTGGATGGGTGCTACACACCTGCTTTGGCTGACAAAAGCAATTAGACCAGGTAGTACAGATGAAAGTTGTCTTTGAATTCCTTGAACAGTACAAGAATATAAAGTTCTGCCCAGCATCCCTTTTCCATAGAACAAAACAAAAACCCTGTATATTACAAGATTTTTCTAAGAAATCATTTTTCTATGAAAATATAAAAACAAAATTAATAATGTTTATCTTAGTCTATTTGGGCTGCTATAACAAAATATCATAAACTGAGTAGCTTATAAACAACAGAAATTTATTTCTCACAGTTCTGCAGGCTGGTAATCTAAGATCAAGGCACTGGTAGATTCATAGTGAGGGCCCTATTCTTGGTTCACAGATGGGGTCTCTTGTGTCCTCGCATGATGGAAGGAGAGAATTCTGGCCTTTTTGGCTTTTTATAAGGTCACTAATCCCAATCATGGAGTGCTCCATTCTCATGACCTAATCACCTCCCCAAATCCCCATCTTCTAATACCACCACAGTGAAGATAAGGTTTCAACAAATGGACCTTGAGGGGGGACGCAGATACTCAATCTATAGCGATGTTAATGCTCTTTTTGTCTTATTTCGTGTGCTCTCGTATTTGCTGGCTTTTCCACCATATTCTCCAATCACCTTACACCTTCATCTGACTTAACTTTAAGATTACCTGGACATCTTGTTTTTCCTCAAATGATTACTCTATTCCAACTCTACAGATTATATGACCAGATGTAAATCTTTACTGATCAGGTCCCTTGGACACTATTTTAAAATTCAAGTAGGCCAGAAAATAGGTAATGAAAGCTCTTCATATTGACGATAAAAGACAAATTTTCTTTTCAGAGGAGTCTCAATAAGTACCACAAATGAGTATTTTTATACAAGCCTCATCTTTGATATGGCATGAGTGAGCTCTATGCCAATACCTTCCTGTATAATTTCCACTGTATATGTTCAACCTAGGCCTTCATTTATCCCGTTATTTACATTGCTTTGTAAGATTTTTTTCCTTACAAAAAAGTCATTATATTTTTGATATGCTGCATTAGTTTCTAGAGAACTATAGCAGTAAACAATTCTAACATTTCAAAAATGGTTTTAGTTCTGGGTTAATTTCAAAAACCAAAAGGGTAAAGGCAGCAGAATATAATGATTAAAATCACGAGCATTGTAGTCAAACTCCTTCAGTTCAAATTCTAGCTCTGACCCTTAATAACTAGGTGATGCTGGGTAAGTCATTTGAATTCTCTAAGCTTAGCTTCCTATACAAAATGAGTGAAAACAGTCTGTCCCTAAAGATTGATGATAATTAAATAAGATCGTTAATGCCTGGGGCTTAGCACAATGCCTGATATCCAGGAGGTATTCAGTAAGAGGAGATTATGATTCATTCTTAACCTATTTGATGTAGAGCAGAAGTATCCAAGCCACAGCCCACAGGCTGCATGAGGTACAGGATGGCTATGAATGTGGACCAACACAAAATTGCAAACCTACTTAAAGCATTGTGGATTTTTCTGGTCATTTTTTTCGTGGAACTCCATTATGTGGTTCTCAAGCGTGAACTCTGTAGATGACAATGTCATGTCGCAATGTCATACAAATTAAACATATGTATGCTCTGTTTGTATACATGTGAGACTCCAGTTCTATGGTGGTGTGTGGTTTTCAGTGTGCTGTCTTTCAAGCACAGTTGAATTGACACCATCAGACGTTACATGTGCTCGTGGTAATGCAAAGCAGTGATTATCAATATTTCAACCTACTATTACAATGTTAGGTGTTTAATGTATTTAGAAGTCAGGTAAGCATTAGCACTGCGCACGTCATCTGCTGTGCTTGCTTTACAATCGGCCCTCCACCTCACCCTGCATCAGCAGCCGAGACATGGAAAAGCCCAAACCCTGCTTCTATTTTCCTGCCAATTAATTTTCAGAATAAAACTAAATATAGGCTCGGCGCCTATAGCTCAACCGGCTAAGGCACCAGCCACGTACACCTGAAGTGGTAGGTTCGAATCCCCAGCCCAGACCCGCCAAAACAACAGTGACGGCTGCAACCAAAAAATAGCCAGGCGTTGTGGCGGGCGCCTGTGGTCCCAGCTACTTGGGAGGCAGAGGCAGGAGACTCGCTTGAGCCCAGGAGTTGGAGGTTGCTGTGAGCTGTAATGCCACGGCACTCTACCCAGGGGGACAACTTGAGGCTCTGTCTCAAAAAAAAAGAAAAAAAAACTAAATATAGTCCCTCATCTACTATTTTTTTCATCCCAGCATGGCTTCTACAATGTTTCAAAACAAAGCAGAACCCCCCAAAAGAAAAATTACAGATGAAGGTAGATTGTTCAAAGAAAAGTAGATAGATGACTACTTTTTTTGTGGAAGCCAACGGTAAGGCACTCTGCTTAATTTGTAGGGCATTTGTGCAAGTTTTCAAAGACTGTCATTTGAAAATGTGGCCAGGCGCAATAGCTTATGCCTATAATCCTAGCAACTCTGGGAAGATGAGGCAGGTTGGATTGCTTAAGCTCAGGAGTTAAGAAACCAGCCTGAGCAAGAGTCAGACCCCATCTCTACTAAAAATAGAAAAAAAACAACTAGGCCTTGTGGCAGGTGCCTGCAGTCCCAGCTACTTAGGAGGCTGCAGCAAGAGGATTGCTCAAGCCCAAGAGTTTGAGGTTGTTGTGCTGTGATATTATGGCACTCTACACAGAGTTACAGAATGAGACTTTGTCTCAAAAAAAAAAAGGAAAGAAAGAAAAGGCATTGTGTGAAAAAACATGCTGCCAAATTCAATCGGTATGAAGGACTGTGTTATAAGGACAAACAAAAAAGTATGTCTTCTTAGATATGCCTTACTTAGATACATACATTTTCTATATTAGTTATTGCAAACTTGGGACCTGCTCAACGATTTTAAAAGACTCTCTGGAAGGGCTGCTGCATAATTAGGATTTTTATGCTTATCTGTGGTGGAGTATATCACAAAAATCATGCACAGACCTTTTTGTTGTTGTTGTTGTTAATCAGCTTTTGTTAGTGTTTGTGTATTTAATGTGTGGCCCAAGACAACTCTTCTTCCAATGTGGTCCAGAGAAGGCAAAAGGTTGGACACCCTTGACATTGTAGAGTATAAATCTTCCCATGAAGTATTTATAACACAGAAAAACACAATAGGCCACAGAAATACCACATCTAATAATGGTCATCAGAAAAATTCCAGGAATTCGCCTGGTCACTCAGGGTTCTGCAATTTAGCCATGCTACAGAGTTGAAACTATTGCTATTGTTTCCTTGACAACAGTCGGAGCATAAAAAAGATCTCAATTTTGATAATCAAAAGTCAATGAAAAATATGCTTTTCAGGCAGGTATCTAATTGAATCTTGTCTACTTGAAAAGTACAGTGACATAATTTATCATAATAGAAACGTAAAAGTTCACTGATCATCCAGGGATGACTACTGTTCATTCAATCCTCCTTTTTCAGCAAGATTATTTTCTCAGGCATTCTAGTTAGAATTATTTGACTTCTTATTTATATGGTTTGTTATCCAGACCAAATAATGACTGTGTTTCTCTTAAAGGCCCCCTAGGCCCATACTCGGGTTCACAGACTTGTAATGGCTGAGAAAACTGAGTTACATTCCTGTCATTGGCCACCTGCATTCGTGCCTGTTTCTGTGTCAGTTAATTTCACAGTAAGGGATTACAGAGAGAAAGCAATGTTTCCTTTCATACTCCTTTGGGAGTTCATGGACTTATGTGCCCATCTATTTTAGGGAAATATTTCCCCCTTACTTAGCATTGTTTGGAGCAGGGAGATATAGGGCTTGCCTAGCTTCCTGCCTCGATCTCCATATTCAATCCTCAGCAACTTAAGCAAATTTCAGATTTAGCTCTTTTTCCAGGCTTTGGGACAGTCTGAATCTCGGGAGCGGATTTAAGACTCCCTTGTCAAATACGGATGAGTTCTTTATCAGGTTCAGTGTAGCCCTGAGCTAGCAAATGGGTGATTACAACTGTTTTCCCTCTACCCCAGGTTAGAAAACTTCAATCCCGTTCCCTTGTATGTCTGTCCCCTTCTTTTAGTCACCACAGTTTCTAAAGCTGACTCCCTGTAATAACGAATGTTGCTTGTTCCTAGAATTTCTGTTGGCCTATAAGAATACTATTAATCCTTATTAGAATCCTGTTCTTTCCATTTCCATATTTTCTTAAGACCTTGTCCTATCTAGAGTTTCTAATGTAGCACATGTAGCAGGTTGTAGACTTTAAGCCCCCCAAAGCCTGCAACCATGCTGTCACAGCTGATTTTTCCAGGGCTGGCTAAGTTACAAAGTATGGTGCCCATACTGAGAAAACACTGCTTTCTTATTTTTTAATTTTTGTCATCTTGCCATGCCATACTAAGAAAAGGCCATACAGACCCTTAAGCAACTAAATCAACCTTGGAACAAGTTGTATACCACTTAGGCCTGGTCTGAGCTCAAATTTTGAACACTTACACATCTGGAGCATTCTCCAAAGTGTCACCCTGGTGGTGTGAAGAAGCTACTCGTGCAGACTCTGCCTGGGCCTGACTGGCTCTGAGCCACGTACACAGTATCCTGGCTGGCAGACTGCTACATTGGCATTTGCTAAAATGTCTTTTGCCAAATTCTTCCAGCGTTTGTTTAAAGGCATCAAAATGTGTTTTACTTCTCAAAGAATATTTGATTTTCTCGTCCAAAAAAATGTCTGTTGATTATGATACCCTACCAATGTTGTTAGGGTACTACAGAAGCTACAAAACTTGGAGGCTTTTTTAGATTTTTCAGTGACATGCAATTATGTGGATCTTTCTATTAGCAGAATTTGGTACCTGACTATATTTTTCTTTAGACTTCCAACTAAACAGTGTTGATCTTAATTTTATAAATGCATACTGCTTTATATTTTCTGTTTATATATCCTAAAACTTGAGCAGCCTTGTGCTATTTTGAGATACCTTAAGAAGATGTTAGCTGGGTACTTTTTATTTATCAGCTGAGAGGCTTTTATTCTGTCCTAAAGCCAACTAAATAGAATGACTCAAAAATGTCATACATGTGTCCCTGACCAAGCTTCCCCATGGTAAACTCTCTCTAAAGCACCGCATGGATGAACTAAGTGAGAAATGTATGTTGACCTAAGAGAAGCCTCTGGCCAGAGAAACTGTGTCACATGTCACAAAAATTAAAGGAACAACTCCTAATGCAGCATTGCCTATAACACATACTCAGAGGGCATTTGTCAATAGGATTAAAACACACCAGAAATGTCTGCTCCAAACTCTGTTGTTTGTTTCAGGCATGACAACCCATGAGAGTGAAGAGTCATTTCTCCTGACCAAGGCTGAAGTCCTCTCAGTTGCTTCTAAACTTACTTCTTTCTTTTCTTTTAAATTCCTATCTTTGAATTTAAAAACAAACAAAATCCTCCTTATATCCCGGGTCCCTTATAATTCCTATTAATATCTCTGTCTCTTCCTTTGAAGATAGTGTAGAAGAGCTGTTAAGAGCAGCCAAATTACTTGGGTTCAAATTCTTGACCCCACATGGCTGTACAACTGCACTACTTATTCAACCTCTCTGGGCCACAATGTCCTCATCGGTATAATGGGATGATAATCATACTTAATCATAGCTAATTAAGAGGTTTAAATAAGATCATATGTGCCAAGCACTTAGAACAAAAATCAAACACAGTTTTTACATAGTCTTCAACTCACTAGTTTGTAGAGTCTCTTGGATTTTTCTGATAAAATTCACAAATCATATCATTTGTTAAGCAAGGCCACTTTTCTTCTTTCTAACTCTTACACTTTTGTGTGTGTTTAGTTTTATGCATGGACCTTCAGTATAGTGGCAAAGAGCTGCAGCACTGCCGAGCATCTTACATCTTCCAGATGCTTCTGTTTACCCTTCTATTTCCATTAGGGTCCCCTGTCCCACTATGTCACCAAAAGGTTCTGGCAAAGGCAACTAACAGCATTCTTATTAAACCCAAAAGAGATTTTTCAATCTCTTCTTAATTATTATTATTGTTTTTTTATAGACAGGGTCCTTCTCTGTTGCCCTGGCTAGAGTGCAGTGGTGTCTTCATAGCTCGCTGCAACTCCCATCTCCTGGGCTCAAGCAATCTTCCCACCTCCACTTCCCTAGTAGCTGGGACTACAGGCACACACCACCACAACCAAACCCTATAGTGGGGTTTCACTATGTTGCCCTGGCTGGTCTCAAACTCCTGGCCTCAAGTGATCTTCTCAATGTGCTGGGATTACAAGAGTGACCTGTCAGCCTCAGTCATCATTTTTTTGCCTGAGTATTATACAGCATTCAACATCAACAACAACAGCTTTTTTTTTTCAATTCTCTCTCCCGTTGCCTTCCCAATGCCACACACTGTATGTGCATCTCTTACCTCCCTGACATCGTCTCAGACTGCTTTCATGACTACATTTCCTCTCACTGCCCCCTAAATATAACTGTGACACATTATGGATCTCACATTACAACCCAGATGTGGAGAGAAAATGAAGATTCCTTCATTTGGTTCCGAACTAATCTGACTCTCCTCCCAAGTCTACACCCATGTGTTTGTTAGTGGGAGAAAATAAGTAAATATCTACTCCTCTTCTAACTGTAGTCTTACTCAGTAATTTGCAAAATTCTACTAGTTAAGCATTCACTCTCTCTTTGATTATTAGACAGTCAGATGTGTCCAGGAAGGCAACTTGTTCTCTTCCAAGGTGATTACAAGTGGCATGATGGAATAATTAGCAAATTCTATCATTTGTCCTAGATATTTTCCAGCTTAACTTTAGATTTTTAAACATGGCATTTATGGCGAGGACTCATCCTCCTGTCATACTGTCTTCACTAACAACAGAGAAATGGCTAATACATTGTGACATTCACTGCACCCTCTGGTGTATTTCGTATTCCTGACTATGCTTGAGTGGTTCATACCAAAAGGCTGATCAACCTGTATCAACCACAGTTAAATCAATTTAATATAGCAAAAAAAGGGAGAAAAGTAGAATAAAAAGTTTAGTTTGTCAATAGACATATTTGTATATGTCTGCATATATATCCTGTAAGTTCAACATGAAAGACTTCATAATTTTTTAAGAAATATCTTTAACAATAGAACCAGTGGTAAAAAACTATTCCTCAACAGTCTGTACAGTAATATGGAAGGAGAAACAAAATGGAGATAGGAACGGTCAGAAATAGTATTCACATAGTAAGGAAAGGGCAGAGGAAATAAGAGAAAGGAGATGCTGTGAGCTAAGCTGATGCCGCGGCACTCAGTCATGGCAACAGAGTGAGACTGTCTCAAAAAAAAAAAAAAAATTAAACTGTGTGTGTGTAAATGTAGTATGTCACCTATTATTTGATAATATTATATTTGTAAATAATAAATGGAAAATGAGGCTCGGCACCTGTGGCTAAAGTGGCTAAGGCGCCAGCCACATACACCTAAGGTGGTGGGTTCAAATCCAGCCCAGGCCTGCCAAAACAACAATGATGGCTGCAACCAAAAAATAGCCGGGTGCTGTGGCAGGCACCTGTGGTCCCAGCTACTTGGGAGGCTGAGGCAGGAGACTTGCTTGAGCCCAGGAGTTGGAGGTTGCTGTGAGCTGTGATGCCACAGCACTCTACCCAGGGGGATAGCTTGAGGCTCGGTCTCAAATAAATAAATAAAATAAATGGAAAGTGACATAATCAAGTTAAAGAATTTATTAAGTGAGGAATGAACTAGGAAAAGAGACAGAACAGACATGAGTTTTATACAGCACTGTCAGCAACAGGCAGGACAAGAATATCCTCCCTCCCCCTTTTCATTTGCATTTACAAATCCTTAGTCATTCAACAAATGTTATTTAAGACCTACTATGTTCCAGAGGTACCTAGATATACATACATAAAATATATGTAACCCCTGATTTAGAGGAGTCCGAAATCATTCAAGATCAGGTCAACTTACTACTTTCTCCATGAAACCTTCCCAGGGTCCTCCAGTTGGGAGAATCTTCTTCCACTATTCATCTTGGATACTACACTTTATCACACTTTTAGTAGAAAGTTATAACCCTGTACTTCATGGTAGTTGTTTATAAACAACCATCTTGCACAGTGGCTCACACCTGTGATCCTAGCTCTCTGGGAGGCCAAGGCAGGTGAATCATTTGAGCACAGGGGTTCGAGACGAGCCTGAGCAAGAGTGAGACTCTACTAAAAACAGAAAAAACACTAGTTGGGTATAGTGGCACACACCTGTAGTCCCAGCTACTTGGGAGGCTAAAGCAAGAGGATGATGCTTAAGCCCAAGAGTTTGAGGTTGTTGTGAGCTACGATGACGCCATAGCACGCTACCTAAGGGAAAAGAGTGAGACTCTGTCTCAAAAACAAAAACAAAAGAACATATCTTATCCCTAGCACTAAACTATAATCTCTTTGTAGGCAGGATCTGTGTACAAATCATCTTCCTCACCCTATATCACTGTAAATGAACACTCAATAAACTTTAGTTTTGTGAATAAAGGTTTTTTTTTTTATTTTTTACTTTTTTTTAGAGACAGTCTCACTATTTTTCCCTCAGTAGAATGCCCTGCTGTCACAGCTCACAGCAATCTCAGAATAAAATTTTTTAAAAATCAAAATTCAGAACACTGGGAGAAGATTCATAAAAACCATATCTTTCATAAAAATTACATCTATGAATTGTTAATGCAGAAGCTTATTACTTTAGTCAGGAATACCAGCTATTTTAGTTTCCATATAAATGGTTTTTCATATCTTTAGAAGCATCCAAAAAAAGGGTGTGGTTACATTTTTAGAATACTTCAATTCAGGTAAAAAATACTTAAAACACTAAAAACATAAAAATGATGAAGTTTTACTTGAGGAACATCTGAAGACAATGAATTTTTTTTTCTTTTTTCCCTAAATCTAACCTACATAGGTAATAGATAAACCCACAGAACAATTAGACTCTAAAACAGTGGTTCTCAACCCTCCTAATGCCTCCTAATGCCGAGACCCTTTAATACAGTACCTCATGTTGTAGTGACCCCAACCATAAAATTATTTTCGTTACTACTTCATAACTATAATTTTGCTACTGTCATGAACCATAATGTAAATATCTGATATGCAGGATGTATTTTCATTGTTACAAAGGGGTTGTGACCCACAGGTTAAGAACCACTACTCTAAAATGACTATTTCTTATTGACCTTGAAATTTCAGTCTTGTTTAATTCTTTCCATCCTTCATCTACTAATTAGTTTATATGTTTAGCCTCTTAACAATAAACTTTTTTAACTTTAGGACTATTTTAAAGATACGGAAGCTGTAAATAGTACAGTCTCCATATATCTCATATCCAATTTCTTTCCTCATTATTAACATCTTAATTAGTATAGCACATTTGTCACAATGACTAACCAATATTGACTTTTTTTTTTTTTTTGAGGCAGGGTCCTGTTCTGTTGCCCAGGCTACATTGCAGTGGCATCATCACAGCTCACTGCAATCTCCAACTCCCAAGCTCAAGTCATCTGCCTCCCTTCGCCTCCCAAGTAGCTGGGACTACAGGCATATGCACAATGCTTGGCTAATTTTTAAAATTTTTTGCAGAGATAAGGTCTTGCTATGCTGTTCAGGGTGGTTCCAAACTCCTGGCCTCAGGCTCCCAAAGGAGGTGATTATAGGCATGAGCCACTGCGCCTCCAAGAGAAAAACTAGCATATAATTAAACCAAGAAAGAACAATTCTGAATACATAAATAAAGAGGGAACAATAAATATACTAAAAGTAAAGGCTTCCAGGAGAAAATATAGTAAAAGTAAAAGCTTCCAGGAGAAAAACTGGCATAAAATCAAACCAAGAGAGAATAATTCTGAATACATAAGTAAAGAGGGACAATAAATATACTGAAAGTAAACTCTAATTACCCACAGTAGGAGAAATCTCAATATATGAGGTCTGATAATTAAGTTCACAAACTCATCCTAGAAGCAGTGCCACATACCTCATTGCTAAATCTCTCTATGGTCACCTTTGAAGTTCTCCCCTTGAGAAGAAGCTATGCCCTGATAGAAGCACCCGGTTTACCCTTCAAAGTCACTTTGGACCTCTTCTTCTGGAATGGTCATCAGAGCTGTCATCCTATTACACTTGAGGTCTTGAATGTCATCAAAATGCCTTCCTTTCAATATTTCCTTTATCTTCTACTAAAGAAAAAGTCCCTGGGGGCCAGCTCAGATGAGTAAGGAGTTATTTGTTTCCTAGCTGAAACCTCCCTCACAGACAGTGGGGTGTGAGCTGGTGCACTGCTGTCATGCAAGAGCCATGAGTTGTTGGCAAAAGTTTAGGTTGTTTTCATATTTTTCATGCAGTCTTTTCAAAGTACTTTCAAATAGTAAACTTGGTTAATTATCATCCAGTTGGTACAAATTCATAACAAACAATCCCTGTGATATAAAAAATGGTTAGCAACATCATTTTGACTCTTGATTTGAACTGATGGAAATTTTTGGTCATGGAGAATTGGCTGACTTCCATTGTGTACTTTGACATTTTGTTTTAGGGTCATATTGGTACACCTACATTTCATCACAGGTGATAACACAGCCCAAAATATCATCTTGTCTCTCCCAAAGGTCTTGGAAAACTTCAACTCGTCTTTGCTTCTGTTCATCAGTGAACTCCTTCGGGACCATTTCTGCACCTTTCTTATGCCAAGATTTTCAGTTAAGATTTTCCTAACTTTTTCTATTAATGTTTCCTTGGCCTGCTATGCTTCTCATAGTCAGCCGATGATTCTGATGCACAATTCAACCAATGTTTGCAATGTTTTCATTGGTTCTGCTCATTATTGGCTGCCCTGATCTTTCTTTATCCACGATGCTTTCTCTACCCTCAGAACAATGTTTAATACATTTGTATACTGCCATTTTCTTCGTGGCATTATCCCCATAAACTTGGACTAACATATCCCTGATTTCATTTCCACTATTGCCAAGTTTAACAAAAAATGTAATGTTTGCTTGTTGCTCTAACTTAAGCTCTGACGTTTTCATGATGGAACATTAAAACATGCAATAATATGAACAGCACTCAGCAAGACACTACCACATGTTGACATGAACATTGCTGTGAGACACATACCAAGGTTGTGAAACCTTACTGAGCCATTTGTACGGTGCTGCCAATGTAAGCACACGGCCGTAAGTTCACAAACTTAATTGTCAGACCTTATAAGCTAGCTAGTTCATCTTGAAAGAATTGAATTGACTGAGGAAATCCTTCTTCAGTGCAATCTACACAGAAATCCAGGTACAGAACAATTATAATTCTGAAAAGCCTTTCCAGATGTTTTCTTTTCTTTTCTTTTATTTATTTATTTATTTTTTTTGAGACAGACTCTTACTTTGTTGCCCTTGGTAGAATGCCGTGGTGTCACAGCTCACAGCAACCTCAAACTCATGGGCTTAAGTGATTCTCTTGCTTCAGCCTCCCAAGTAGCTGGGACTACAGGTGCCCACCACAATGCCTGGTTATTTTTTAGAGATAGGGTCTTGCTCTAGCTCTTGTCTTGCTCGAACTCATGAGCTCAGGCAACCCACCTGCCTCAGCCTCCCAGAGTGTTAGGATTACAGGCGTGATCCACCGCACCTAGCCCTCTTTTTTTTCTAGAGAAAATAGATGGGGAAGAGAACAAGTTTCCTGATGACAGTTTTAGTTACAAGTTTCTCAATACTTGACACTCTAGCAGGGGTCAACCTTTTGTTTTCTCTCCTGTACAATAGAAAGAATAAGAGTTGCCTTTGGCCACACATTTAATATACAAACACTAAAGAAATCCGAGCGGCCGGAAAAAAAAAAGCACCCCATTCATACTTTTCAGGATACTGACACACAGATAAGCAAAAATGCCCT
This sequence comes from Otolemur garnettii, assembly GCF_000181295.1. Lineage (NCBI taxonomy): Eukaryota > Metazoa > Chordata > Mammalia > Primates > Galagidae > Otolemur > Otolemur garnettii. The sequence goes on from NW_003852445.1 coordinate 10,752,893, forward strand.
CACAAAGTCAGCATGTGGCCCATGGGCTACAGGTTGGACACTACTCTAAGGAGTCTCAACTAGCAATTATGAAAAAATATTTGTTAGAAAAAAGAACGTGACCGTCAACCTAAGTAATTCAAAAAAACAATGTGACTATCAACCTAAGTAAATCCTTCCAATATGCTAGCTGACAATGCTAACATTCTCATAAAAGATGACTTTAGAAACCTAGGCTAGGAACGACACTCCTTTTTTTTTTTTATAAAAATACGGAATGCTTCACAGATTTGCATGTCATCCTTGCGCAGGGGCCATGCTAATCTTCTCTGTATCGTTCCAATTTTAGTATATGTGCTGCCGAAGCGAGCACGGGACACTCCCTTGGCAAGTATATCAGATGTATCTATGCACATCCTTAGTTCCCCTACATAGCTTCGTCTCATTGTTCCTGAGGCTAACCAGGGACATTGTGAGGGGAGGGGAAGACCCTCCCTAGTGACTACAAATTAGCCGTATACACAAGTTTCTGGATTCTCCCGCTACTTCCAAACTTTGATAAAATCCTTCACCAGGAGCTAGAATTTGGCTTTCCCTCTGGTGGGGCAGGATGACACAGCTCAGAACTGTGAATTAACTCCCACTGACTGACCTTTGATAATGGGAGACAGCATGCAGAAAAGAGCTGGGCAGATAAATTTTTTCTCCCTTTTTGCTCCCACAAACTGTTCTATCTGTCCTTTCTAGACAAATCACACATGATCAAGCATGTACCCTTGCTGATCAACCAGCTGTTACCTCCTCGAGGCTCGTATGACATAGCTACCAGCACGGTAATCCAATCACCTTTGTTTCTCAGAGCTTCTTATTTTTTTTTTTTTTTTTTTTTTTTTGAGATAGAGTGTCACTATGTTATCTTCAGTAGAGTGCTGTGGCATCATAGCTCACAGCAACCTCAAACTTCTGGGCTTAAGCGACTCCCTTGCTTCAGCCTCCCAAGTAGCTGGGACTACAAGCACCCACCACAACACCTGGCTATTTTTTGTTGCAGTTGTCATTGTTGTTTAGCTGGCCTGGGCCTGCTTTGAACCCACCAGCCTTGGTATATGTGGCTGGTGCCACGTAACCACTGTGTGCTGGCCACCAGACCTGTTTCTCAGAGCTTCTTGCTTCTCATTTCCTTTCTCTCACTGTCACTTTTCTGTGATTGTACCTCTAAATACAACTTCACTTGATCTCTTCCTCAGGTTTCTAGAGAACACAGGATACTATAACTACGAAGCCCAAAACTAAATAAAATAAAGGAAAGAACACTGGATTAGGAATTGATACTTACGGGTTACAATCTTGCTATATACAACTAGCTCAGCTATCAAGTAGCTATTTGACCATAAACAACTAACATTGTGAGATATGTTAAATGGGATAGGAATTAGAGCAGCAGCTCTCAACCTGTGGGTCGCGACCCCTTTCTAATAATGAAAATACATCCTGCATATCAGATATTTACATTGAGATTCATAACAGTAGCAAAATTATAGTTATGCAGTAGCAACAAAAACAATTTTATGGTTGGGGATCACCACAGCATGAGGAACTGTATTAAAGGGTCGTGGCATTGGGAAGGCTGAGAACCACTGAATTAGAGGAACAGAGGGCTCAATGACAGCTGGGTCCCTTTGAGCTCTACTACCTTATAAGCCTGAGGAATTAAAAAGCTGAAAGCCTCCAATAACCATCAGATGTCAGTTGGAAAACCACGGAGTCCTATAGATCCCAATTCATTAGGTTGCAGCAATAGTTTGGATCAGCTTTATGAAATGTAACTATGAATCTTGGCTCTGAAACAAAACCATTTTCATTATAATCAGCAGCCAATGTTATGTGACGTGTGACAGCACGTTTTGCAACTTAATCAAATATCACAAATACAATAAAACCAGGCCATGCAAAGACTTATGAGCGTTACAACACCATATCTGTTCTGAGAAGTTATAAATACAGGAGCATTTTTTAAAATCAGTAGTTCTATTAAAGCAGGGGACAGGGCTGAAGTAATGCAGGAGCTTAAAGATTGGGTGCAGGTATTAAAGTTAACACTCCTCAAGGTGAAGCTAACTAGAGAGGCTGATAACGCCAGGCAAGAACGGACTTCATCTGGCTTATAAGTTATCACTGTCACCTTATATGAACTTTGCCTAATTACAGCATCATTTCCATTGTGGTTTTAAAATTTCTCTCCCCTTGAAATCATGACAGTTCTGAAATAACCATATAAAGTATGAAAATAGGAAGGAACCCAATTCTAGGAATGACTTACATAAATTCTTAATAAGAGCAACCCCTGGGTCTTAAATATTCCTCCTCTCAATTAGTAAAATTACAAAAGATCTAGAACCTCTTCCCTCCAGTGAAGCTATTCTCTTCTGAGCCCGCTCACTCTCTCCTGAGGGAGCACTTTCACTTTCAATGAAAAGCTGCCACGAGCTTGGTTTCCACGGTGGGTCCTGAACTTCTTTTCCTGATGATCACCAAGAACTTGAAAAAACCTCCACTCAAAGGCCAGTAACAGCACCTACTGAAGGAAGCCAGGCACGAAAGACCACATATGGTATGATTCCATTTATGTGAAATGTCCAGCACTGGCAAATCTATCAAGACGGAAAGTACATGAGGGGTTTGTGTAGGACCAGGACTTGGGGAAATGTGGAGGGACTGGTAATGGGCATGAAGTTCCCTTTTGAGGGGATAAAAATATTCTAAAACTAGATTGTAGTGATGGCTACACAACTCCATGAATACACTAAAAACCACTGAATCATGTGCTTTAAATGTGTGAATTGTTTGATACGTGAATTATACCCCAACAAAGTAAACAGTAATGGGGCTATTTTATTGTGGAAAGTGAACTGGATCAGAGACAAAATATGTGAGGAACAAGTGAGCATCTCTCTAGAAGGACAGAGTATTTTAAAGATTGTATCTTTTGGCTTGGCGCCT
>NW_003852445.1:10756023-10761837 GCF_000181295.1 Otolemur garnettii
GCTTGAGCCCAGGAGTTGGAGGTTGCTGTGAGCTGTAATGACACGGTACTCTACCCAGGGGGACAGCTTCAGGCTCTAACTCAAAAAAAAAAAAAAAAAAAAGATTGTATCTTTTACTTACTGGGCACAGCGGCTCACACCTATAATCCTAGCACTCCAGGAGGCTGAGGTGGGAGGATCACATGAGCTCAGGAGTTCAAAACCAGCATGAGCAAGAGCAGGATACCAACTCTACTAAAAATAGAAAAATTAGCCCAACTACTTGGGATGCTAAGGCAGGAAGATCATTTGAGCCCAGGCGTTTGAGGTTGCTGTGGGCTAGGCTGATGTTGTAGCCCAGCCAACAGTGAGACTCTGTCTCAAGGTAAGAAAAAAAAAAAAGATTATGTCTTTTAAATGGCTCTGGATGAGGGAATATATAGGAACTATATCTAGTTTCTGTTTGACCCTAAATGTCTCCAAGAACCAGGCCCTTTGGGGACAGGCGACAGGAAAAACTTAGGAACTTGTGTAATTGGCAGATGTGTTTTAATGTGAACAAATGCAAGATGACACATTTGGTGGGAGGGACCCTCAACTAGCCTCAGATACAAACTGTATAAGGGAGAGACAGTAGACTGCTAGGTCAACTCAAAAGAACATTTGGGGGAAAGTTATTATTTACAAGGTTCTACCTTAAAAGCTGTAGTAAAGTGGGGAACACAAAAATGATACAGATAGGTTCCCACCCACTCCTCCACTTCAAAGAGCCTTTAATCTGGTAAGAGAGTGACAACGTGAACATTGCAAGGCCAGGTGAATGCTTGACAGAATTTGTAAAGGTACTAGAAGGGGCAAAACAAGAGCTATAATTTTCTTTGGACCTCAGATATCTAAGAACATCAACCAAATATGCTAGATAATATAAAAAGTAAATTATTCCATTTTTAATTTAATTTTTTTTTTTTTTTTTTTTTTTTTTTTGGAGACAGAGTATCAAGATGTCGCCCTGGGTAGAGTGCCGTGGCGTCACAGCTCACAGCAACCTCAAACTCTTAGGCTTAAGCAATTCTCTTGCCTCAGCCTCCCAAGTAGCTGGGACTACTGGCACCCACCACAATGCCTGACTATTTTTTGGTTGTAGTTGTCACTGTTGTTTGGCAGGCCCGGGCTGGATTTGAACTCCCCAGCTCTGGTGTATGTGGCTGGTGCCCTAGCTGCTGAGCTACAGGCACCAAGCGGATTGTTCCATTCTTATTTAAAACAAGAGATACTCTTAGTTGCTACACTTCATAACAGTAAAACAAAACTTCACTTACACAGAAACAAGTCTTCTGACAAATCCCTGGCTTCAAATTTCACTAGCATCTTTTTTCTTAAAGTATTTAAGGTTCAAAGCTAACCTGTGAACATCTGGCTACAGAAACAGCCCAAAGTGCTAGAGAGCTGCAGGCTGATCAGATGGCTGTTTGTAGAAAAAGTTTTCCTCTAATTTGCTGACAATGTCTCTGAGCACAAAGGAGAAAAGGAGAAGTAAAAGACAAGAAGGTAGATGGAAAGAGCTGTCAGGCCTTAACAGAGACTGGAAGCAGAAGCAGAGATTGGAAATGATGACAGGGTAGGCAGCAGTGGTGCAAGTAGCAGGTGATGGCACAGAAGAAAGCCATTTACAAAAGAGGGAGCGTTACCAGCTCAAAGCCATTTATAAAAGAGAGAGTGTTACCAGCTCATAAAAAGCTCTGAAAGGCAGGGGAGGGGAGGTGGGAATGAGGAGTGCCTAAACACATGCTCCGTAGCAGCCATGCTAGTTGGATACCCAGAAGAAGCCTGGGCATCCATGACAGGGCAGAGCTACGTAGCAGCAAACTGAATCATCCGGCTTCATGCCCTGCTCCGTATATATCCACAACACAAAACACTGACAGATGTTCCTATAAGCATGACCTTGAATAAAGAAAAGATCTAACTAAGATAAACATTCTTTGTTTAAAAAGGCACATCTCAGAAATAGTTTCACTCAAAATTAAAAACAAAATAGTTGTGGAATAGGTCATAAAATCCTCAACTATATGGCATAGTTTTTTAGTCCCCAAATGGTTTATTCCCCGATGACCCAAGAAAATAGAAATTTCATTCCATAATGGAACAAGAGGGCAGCTAAAAAACAAATGATAATTCTATGAAGACAATATAAAAAAAAGAAAAGATCAGAAGCCACTTGATTAAATAAGAAAAGAAAAAAAAAAAAGATCCCTGGTATACTAACTTTAATTTACTCTTCTATCTAAATCTGAGGATACTTAGATTAAGGACCTGAGCCCTAAGAGAGGATCTGAAACAGGTCCCTGCATGCAAACATTTTATATCCCTAAAAAAAAAAAAAGGTAACTTCAGTTTAATAGGAAGGAACTGTTTCATACTTGTATCCTCCTCAGTACTTAGAACATAATGTCTAGTATACAATATAAACTTTCAAACTGCAACACTCTTCCCTGCCACTTAACTAAATGTTCTTTCAGTGTGTCTGCTGCAGCTTTTGACCAGCTCAGAAGAGTACATCAGTATCCTTCTACATTTTAGATACATTAGTGGGGAAATCTCATGTCCTTCCCAACTCCCTACTCCATATAATTTACAGATGTGACTTTATCATTATATTCTCTTTTCTCCTAATTTCCACAACCTACAACATGCCAGCTTCTCTGGATATCATAGTTACTTAAGTCTGACTCCCTCACAGTCAAAATCTAGGGGCAGATTTCTGGGACAAGTTTCAAGGCATTTGGAAGAGATGATGGTTTCAGTCTGAGCTTAATGTAGACAAACTGTGATACCCCTGGATGACCTTAGAAACTCAGTCCTAAAGAAAAGTTGCAGGATGCTCCCAGGCTTCACCAAGAGAAAAAGCATTGAAGGGTAGCCAATGGTCCCTCACTATTAACTTAACCCTTTGACCAGACTATTATCATTATCCTTTGCACTTTGAGTATTTTAAACTAAGAGCTTCATAACTTTTTTTATATCTTTGCTATCATCTTTTTTAAGTTTATTGCAAAAGCATCACTAAATAATAAAGTCTTTGCACCAAAAATGACAAAATCACCGTAACAAGAGCATGCTGACCACCGTCTAAATGTTTTACAGTGGGACTACTCAGATTGTATTTCATATACAGTAGCTGTATCTAACTTATGATCTTCCTCATTTCCCTCTGACCTCTCTATCTGGCAGCCTGGAAGCTTTGGACATCTCATGGCACGGGACATGGTCAGGAAAGAATGAACTGTCACTAGCCATGTGTATGCCATTCATCCCAGTCTGTCATGTCCATATGTGTAACATTCACTCCAGCCCTATGTTATTGTGGTTTTAATTCGTGAGCATGTATTTGCTTGACAACTAATAGTATTGAGTGGTTAACGACCACCTGTATATTTTCATTGGGGTAGTATGTTTATTCAATCTTCTGCTACTTTAAAAACCATTCTCTTATTATTGATTTGTGAGAGTTAATTATAAGGGATCAGACACTTATCAGATATTTGTTTTGTAATTTTTTCTTTGCCTGTGGTTTGTCTTTTCAAGAGCTAAAGTTTTAGATTTTAACCACTTTTTCCTTTTATGATGTGTGCTTTTTGTTGCCAAGAATCCTTTGCTAACTCAAAGCCATACATATTTTCTGCTATATTTTCTTCCTACAACATTTAGGTCTATGAGGTATTCTGACTTACAGTGCACTCTCCACATCCCAGGGTTCCACATCCTTGGATTCAACCAACCATCTGTGGTGAACATGTACAGACTTATTTTCTTACCATTATTCCCTGAACAATATAGTATAACAACTATTTTGCACGGCATTTATATTGTATTAGGGAGGATGTAAGTAGGTCATATGCAAACACTATGCCATTTTATATAAGGGACTTGAGCACCTGTAGATTTTGGTATCCCTGGAGGTTCCCAGAACCAATGCCCCACAGATACCAAGGGACAACTGTTTTTTTTTTGTTTGTTTGTTTGTTTGTTGTTTGTTTGTTTGTTGAGACAGAGTCTCACTGCATTGCCCTTGGTAGAGTGCCATGGCATCACAGCTCACAGCAACCTCTTAACTCTTGGGCTTAAGCAATTCTCTTGCCTTAGCCTCCCAAGTAGCTAGGACTATAGGCAGCCGCCACAAAGCCCGGCTATGTAATTTTTATATAAAGAGCATGATTAAGTGTTAAAGATAAATTTACTACACATGGATATCCAATTTTTCCATGAAACCTTTGTTAAAGAGAGAATCACCTAAGCCCAGGAACTGGAGGTTGCTGTAAGCTGTGTGATGCCATGGCACTCTACCGAGGGCGACAAAGTAAGACTCTGTCTCTACAAAAAAAAAAAAGAAAGAAAAGAAAAGAAAACCAGGATATGAAACTAACATCTTATAACCACCTGCCAGCACTCTATCGAGGGCAACAAAGTAAAACCCTGTCTCTACAAAACGAAAAAAAAACCTGGAAATGAAACTAACATCTTATAACCACCTAATCTTCGATAAACCAAGCAAGAACATACACTGGGGGAAAGACTTCCTATTCAATAGATATCCTGAGAGAACTGGATATCCACATGTAAAAGACCCACCCCTTTCTCCACTCACAAAAAATTGATTCAAGATGAATAAAGGACTTAAATCTAAGGCATGAAACAATAAAAATCCTCAAAGAAAGCATAGGAAAAACACTAGAAGGTATAGGCCTGGGGAAAGATTTCATGAAGAAGACTGCCATGACAACTGCAACAACAACAAAAATAAACAAATGGGACTTAATTAAACCAAAAAGCTTCTGTACAGCTAAGGAGACAACAACCAAAGCTAATAGACAACCTACACAATGGGAAAGGATATTTGCATATTTTGAACCAGACAAAAGCTTGATAAGTAAGATCTACAGAGAACTCAAATTAATCCACATGAAAAAAGCCAATAATTCCATATATCATTGGGCAAGAGACATGAATAGAACCCTCTCTAAAGAGGACAGATGAATGGCTAACAAACATATGAAAAAATGCTCATCATCTCTAATTATTAGAGAAATGCAAATCAAAACCACCCTGAGATACCATCTAACTCCAATGAGAATGGCCCACATCACAAAATCTCAAAACTGCAGATGCTGGCGTGGATGTGGAGAAAAGGGAACACTTTTACACTGCTGGTGGGACCACAAACTAATACAACCTTTTTGGAAGGACGTATGGAGAACCCTCAAAGAGCTCAAGCTAGACTTCCCATTTGATCCTGCAACCACATTACTAGGCATCTACCCAGAAGGAAAAAAATCCTTTTATCATAAGGACACTTGCACTAGACTATGGCAGCTCAATTTACAATCACCAGAATGTGAAAACAGCCTAAATACCCACCAACCCAGGAATGGATTAACAAGCAGTGGTATATGTATGCCATGGAATACTATTCAGCCATTTAAAAAATGGAGACTTTACCGCCTTTGTATTAACCTGGATGGAAGTGGAATACATTATTCTCAGTAAAGTGTCACAAGAATGGAGAAGCATGAATCCTATGTATTCAATTTTGATATGAGGACAATTAATGAGAGGGTGGGGATGGAGGAAGGGGAGAGTAGAGAGAAAAAAAAGGAAGGAGGGGTGGGGGAAAGGAAGAATAAAGAGAGGGAAGGAGGGGGTGGGGTCTTGGTGTGTGACACACCTTTTGGGAGCAAGACACAATTGTAAGAGGGACTTTACCTAATAAATGCAATTAGTGTAACCTGGTTTCTTGTACCCTCAATGAATCCCCAACAATAAAAAAAAAAAAAGAAG
>NW_003852445.1:10762414-10768771 GCF_000181295.1 Otolemur garnettii
AAAAAAAAAGCCATCTGGGAAGAATTTGTTAAGAACTGGTAACATTTATCAATAAATCTATATAGGAATAGTTACTATAGAGTAGTACTATTCAATACAAACGTAAAACTAATCACATGTAATTTTAAGTTTTAGTTGCCAAATTAAAGAAAAAATTAATTATAATATTGATAATCTATTTCATTTAACCACATAACATTCAAAATGGTATCATTTCAGCATGTAATTAACAATCATATAATAATATAAAAATGTTAATGAAATGCTTTATATTCCTTTTTCATACTAAACTTTCAAAAATCTGATGTGTATTTTACATGTACGTCCTGTCTGAGTTAGGACTAGTCTTATTTCAAGAGCTCAATAGCCACATGTGGCTAGTGGCTCTAACAGTGGTCAGCATAGCAGTAAAGCCTTGCTACTCAAAGCATCAGCATCACTCAGGAACTCCAGACCTATAGAATCAAAATCTGCCTTTCTAATAGGTTCACTGGGTGATTCATATAAACCTTAAAGTTTGTGAGGCAATGCCCTCGAGCAGAGTTTCCCAGCCTGTCTGATGTGGCAAGGTGTTACCAATGTTCTTCAGTAACTATTCCTTCAGCTCTCAGGATGACACTGGGCTGTTAGGTAGAAACCTTGCCATTCACCTTTCATCTGTCTACAACAGTGTGTTATGCAAAAATCCTTTCCTTTCTCTTGACAGATAAAAGTTTGGGAAGCCCTGCTCTAGAGAATCTCTCATATAGGTATGTATAGGGTTGTTCACTGAAGAATCCCCTGTAAGAAAAAAAAAATAGAAGCAACCCAATGAGAGACAAGACAAACCATCATATAGTCATAAATGGAATACAATATATTTGAACTAGATCTGACGATATTCACACAGTGAGATCACAGTATCAACATAGCTAGATATTGAGAATGTTTTTAAAAGTTATTTAATATTAATATGATATATTATATGTACATAAAATTTAAAACATAAAAAATACTGCATTTTTATGGATTTATATCTTTGCAATTTATATATAAAAACATGGAATGACTATAAGCCAATTTGGTAAGTGTTGTTGCCTTCAGGGTGGGAAGGAAGAAAATAGAATTGGGAAGATAAAATAGGAAACTTCAACTTTGTAATTAAAAATGTTTACATTTAAAAAAATATTTACATTTTTTTCATTTTGAGTAATTGTTGCACAGGATTGTATTACAATGTCTTTGAACTTTTTTATTTGGGGAGTTACATTTTTCAAGAAAGGTAAACCCAGCCTAACAAAAATAGAAATAAATGGCAAGGGGAGGTGGCTTAGAGAGGCCAAGACAGATAGATTGCTTGTGCTCAGGAGTTCCAGACCAGCCTGAGCAAAAGCGAGACCCATCTCTAAAAATAGCTGGGTGTTGTTGTGGGCACCTGTAGTCCCAGCTACTTGGCAAGAGAATTACTTAAGCCCAAGAGTTTGAGGTTGCTATGAGCTATGACACCTCAGCACTCTACCAAAGAGGGAGGGAGGGGAGGGAGAGAAAGGGAAGAAGGAAAATGCACATAAAATTTCAAATAGAAATATGTGGAATAAAAAGTCCTACTTTACTCCTTCCCTTAACATTACTCTTTTTCCCCAAACTTAAAACATGTCGACATTTCAGTGTGTATCATTCCAAACATTTCCCAATACATTTACTATTCTCCTATAAACTCATGATTTCTTAAAAGACAGAATACATATTTCTGGATCTTGTTCTTTTTACATGAAAATATATTACGAACATTTCCTTGTCAGAATATATTTACCTAACTCATTCTTTTCAGTAACACAGAGTTTTCCATTGTATGGATACCTTTTACCATACATACAACTAACTGTAGAAAATTGGACAGCGCTTTTACTTGAAGATGAAACAAAGGTTTCTTAGAAAGTCTTTAAATTTTTTTTTCTTTTTTTTTGAGACAGAGCCTCAAGCTGTTGCCCTGGGTAGAGTGCTGTGGCATCACAGCTCACAGCAACCTCCAAGTCCTGGGCTCAAGAGAGTCTCCTGCCTCCGCCTCCCATGTAGCTGGGACCACGGGCTCATGCCACAATGCCTGGCTATTTTTTGGTTGCAGCCATTATTGTTGTTTGGCAGGCCCAGGCTAGATTCAAACCTGCCACCTTAGGTGTATGTGGCTGGCGCCTTAGCCACTTGAGCCACAGGTGTCGAGCCATATTTTTTTTTTCATCCAAGAAACTTAATGAGATAAGGAAAAGCTTAAAGTTAAAGAGTAAGATGTTGCCTCTACCTCTCCTTTTAGAGGAACATAGAAGAGATAAAAAGGAAAACAATCCTACGGAAGTAACATCAGAACGCACACTGTCGTCTTTCATTGTATCTATTTCAAATTTAACTTATACAAAAATAAAAAGTCTTTTTGAGCATCCAAATAACAAATCCCTTTTAATCCCCCGAATTTAAAGAGCAGTGAATAATGAAAATTATGTAATGGCTTGTACCCAGGATGCTCTGCAAATTATTTCTGAATTCCCACACCATTATCATTAATGGACACCAGCTGTGGACTCATAGTATCCTGGGTACATTACACAATAAAAACATAGACAGGATGTCACTGTACATATGCCATGTGCACAGCTTGGTTCTAATTAGCATCATTGAGAATGCGCATTTATTAAAGAAGATGGTGTCATGGCTAAGAGCACAGGCCGTGGAGTCTGACTGCCTGGGTTCCAACTTTGGCTCAGCCACCTACATAATGTGTAACTTTTACAAATTTCTTAAGTCTTATTTTCTCCTTTGAAATATCTCACAAAGTTGCTCTGAGAAGTAAAATAAATAATGACAGTATTGAACACAGTGTCTACCCCTTAGTAAGCACTCATGATCATTAGGTATGATCATTATTAGTATTATTAAATAATTATAATACTACATTGTTCTGTTAGGATAAAATAATGTGGCAGTTTCCTAGCTTTCAAGGCCTTACAACTTAGAAATCAATTCAAACAGCCCAAAAGGAAGGATAAAATAATAAAGAGTATCATTTTCCTATTCAGAACTAAAAATTAATAAAACAAAATCACTTCTCAGTCATCCAACCCAAACAGGTAAATATTTAATCAATTTATCTTATTTGAGTACTCAGTAGAGTTAACAACACTATGTATATAATGGAGGTATAAATACAATCTAGTATATAGGTTGACTTAACACTTTTCCTTTATTTTTAAGACAGAGTCTCTTACTTTGTTGCCCCTGGTAGAGTGCCATGGCATCACAGCTCACAGCAACCTCAAACTCTTGGGCTCAAATGATTCTCTTATCTTGGCCTCGAAGCTGGAACTACAGGAGCTCACCACAATGTCTGGATATTTTTAGAGATGAGTTCTCGCTCTGGCTCAGGCTGGTCTCGAACTCATGAGCTTGGGCAATCCACTTGCCTCAGCCTCCCAAAGTGTTAGCATTACAGGCATGAGCCACTGCTCCTGGCCTTAACACTTTTTCATATACAAATTTGGGACTGGATTAATATTTTGGTCATGATATTGATTTTATAACCCACTCATCCTTTAAGGGCCAACCAAGAGATCACCACTGCCCACCAACAAGCTGCCGGTAGTATACAAGCATATAAACTGACCTATATTTTGTAAGGAATATTTTTCAACTTTAAAGGTCGACTTGTACATAGTGCTCTATAGCTTACAAAGTTCCTGTACCCTATTACTTTCTCCACTATTGGGGGGGGGGTGAACATGACATCCTTCACAGTAATTCCACGGCCTTCATTCAGAACAGATAATGCAGTTTGGCAGATAAGGTGACCTTACATCGTTTTACTCAACCAGTTCCACATTTTTTTTAAACCTTACTGTTGACAACAGAGTAAATCTACGCGCAGTTTAGTTTTCAAAAATAAATCTGACGTTCAGAAAAATGAGGTTTTGAACTCTAGATGTTGTGACTGGCTGTAAAACTAAAGCATAAATTCCCTTCTCAGCTTCACCTCCCACTGTATATTCCATGTTTTCTGCCTTACCCTTTCCAGGTTTTTCTCCAAGGATGTGGGTGCACAGGTTCTTATTTTCAATTCAAACCAGAACAATTCAGGAAATAATTAGGGAAATCAGTTCAAGAAATACCTACTAGATCTAAAAAGCCCTGGAGTGGCTGCTGGAGAAGGTCCAGAGATGGGTAAGCTACTAGACTCTGCTTTCAGAAAGCTTGCTATCTATTTAGGAAGCTATGATACAAGACAGAACAGTAAGGGCCACATGGAAGTTTGCATTGTGATAGGGATTAAAGGCTGGATAGCGCCCTCTGGTGGAAGGGGGAGGAGATGATTAAAGATACTAAGGCCTTTTAAGTTTTCCACACAATTTCCATAGGAAGAGTTGAAGGAAGACAGACATTCTGGAAACGAGGATTATGCAGGAAACTAGTAGGGAAAGGTATTCAGAGAAGAGTGAGTTGTCTAAATCTGTCAAAGTTGAAAGAACATGTCATGAAAGGCCTTGAAAATTAGACTGGGGAATTCCATAGATAACTCCATGTTAAATGAGTCATCAAAAGTTTGGGGGCAGGAGAGTTGGGCCATAAGAACTGACTTTTGGAAGCCTCATCTGAGGGGAAGTGTGGAAGATAAGTCAAAGTGGAAGACCTGAACCTGGAGACCACTGAGAGGGTTACTGCTATTCTTTAGATGATGTGGAACAGCTTTTTCAAGATTAAAAGTAAAGGGAACTCACACCTGTAATCCTACCACTCTGAGGGGCCAAGGCAGGAAGATTGCTTGAGGTCAGGAGTTTGAGCAAGGGAAAGACTCAATCTCTACAAAAACAGAAAAATTAGCTGGGCATGGTGGCATGCGTCTATAGTCCCAGCTTCTTGGGAGGCGGAGGCAAGAGAATCACTTGAACCCAAGAGTTTGAGGTTACTATGAGCTGTGACACCACAGCACTCTGCCTACCAAGGGTGTCAAAGTGAGATTCTGTCTCAAAAAAACAAAAAACCCAACAATAAAAACACAAACAATTAGAAATCAGGCAAAAGACACGAAAAGACAAAAAAGAATATACAGTTGGCAAATAAGCATAGGAAAGGATGATCAACACCATTTCATATTTGCCATTAGGGAAATACAAATTAAAACTATGAGATATCACTACATATCTATCAGGATGGCTAAAATAAAAAATAGTGGTAAAAAAAATACTGGTAACCCTGAATGACGGAAAAGATGCAAAGAAACTAGATCCTTCATACATTGTTGGTGGGACTATGTAAAATGGCACAGCTGCTTTAGAATACAGTTTGGCTTAAACACAAAACTACCACATAACCCAGCAGTTACACATCTGAGCACTTATCCCAAAGAGATGAAAACCTGTTTTTGTTCACACAAAAATCTTCACACAGATATTCATAAATAGCTTTACGCATAGTAGTCTAAAACTGGAAATGATCTACATGTACTTTAATGGGTAATAATGAAACAAACTGTGTTAGACCATGGAATATTACTCAGCCATAAAAAGAAACAAACTACTGATATACTCAGTAACCTAGATGACTCTTCAAGAAATTATGCTAAGTGAAAAAAAATCCCAGAAGTTTATATATAGTATCATTCCATTTATATAACATTCTTGAAATGACAAAATTATAGACGAGAAGAAAAAGGAGTGGTTGCCAGGCGTCAGAGATGAAAGAGAGAGAGAGAGCAGATGACAGGCGGGATCCTTGTGGTGATGGAGATGTTCTGTATCTGTATTCAATGCCAACATTTTGGTTGTGATATTGTACTGTAGTTTTAGATATACTATAGATGTTATCATAGGAGAATAAGGGATAAAAAGCACATAGGTTCTCTTTGTATTATTTCTTACAACTGCAAGGAATCTATAGTTATTTGAAAGAGTTTAATTTAAAAAAAACAGCTCAGGTTGAGCTGGAGGTAAGCCAAATCAAAATCTGATATGCAGTTTTCATAATAAGGGGATTATAATAACTACTGAGGAGAATTTTTAAATATAAAGTGAGGAGATTTGGGGACACAAGGTCTTCCAATGAAAAATGTTAATTTAATATATATAACTTCTACCATTATTAAAATGGTTCAGAAACTACAAATGGTTAACAATGTCCAGAAGATTTATTCTAAGGACTGTGATGGCATATAGGGCACATTTGTGATATCCGAAACCCATAAGAAACTAGACCCCTAATTCAAGGTAGGCTCCCTCACTGAGAGACTCTTTCTGTTCAAGAATGCTATAAATTGGCTCGGCACCTGTGGCTCAAGCAGCTAAGGCGCCAGCCACATACACCTAAGGTGGTGGGTTCAAATCCCCAGTCTGGGCC
>NW_003852445.1:10769674-10773120 GCF_000181295.1 Otolemur garnettii
AAATACAGTCTCACTTTGTTACCCTTGGTGTCATACCAACCTCAAACTCTTGGGCTCAAGTGATCCCCTTGCCTCTGTTTTTCATTTTTAGTAGAGATGGGGTCTCACTTTTCAGCCCAGGCTGATCTTGAACTCATGAGCTCCAGCGATCCACCCGCCTTGGCCTCCTGGAGTGCTAGGTTCACAGGCAAGAGCCACCTCACCTGGCCTAATATATTCTTTTTTTACTCCCCTTTTTGATCAACATAATTTAAGTGTGTCATGGAAGTTTAACCATAGGTTCAAGTGTGTCCTGAGATAAAAAAAAAAAGTTGAGAAACACTGGTCTAGCATAGCAAAGAAAACACGAATCCATCCAAAGGAAGCATTCTGAGTTGCTTCTACATGTTCTCCATTTGACCCATTGTTTTTCCCATAGAAGTTTCCTGTGGAAAGGAGTGATCCAACGCAAAAACCAAAAAACTATCTGAGACAAGGTTCCACCACTCAGGGCTGGATAGGAACCCCTCACCCATTCTCTAGACCCAGGTGAGCTCAGAAATCAGACCCCCATTTCCAGGCACAAATAGGCTGCCTTTTTCAGGCCACAACCTCTGGCTCTAGCAAGGTCATGAACAAAGCAAGGTAGTTCCACCTTGAGTAGGGAGCAGACACCCTAATCCTTTCTCAGGGACAAAAACTGTAAGGACCTGATAACCCTGCCCTAGTGGAGAAGGGACTACATTCATTCATTTGTTAATACACTCATTAACTTTGATATTGTTTTTGTTTTTGAGACAGAGCCTCAAGCTGTCGCCCTGGGTAGAGTGCCTTGGCATCACAGCTCACAGGAACCTCCAACTCCTGAGCTCAAATGAGTATCCTGCCTCTGCCTCCCAAGCAGCTGGGACTACAGGCACCCGCCACAATACCCGGCTATTTTTTGGTTGCAGCCATCATTGTCGTTTGGCAAGCCCAGGCTGGATTCGAACCCACCAGCTCAGATGTATGAGGCTGGCGCATTAGCTGCTTGAGCCACAGGCGCCGAGCCCACTCATTAACTTTGAAAAGATGTTTTTCCACCTACCAAGTCCTGGCCAAAATGTGATACAGACCCCTAGACAAAGAGCCCAAGATAAAGATTTCCAACTTGGGTCTTCCCCTTTGCCAGAGGCTGTGGTACCTTTTTACTGCTTCAGTATTCCGTTCTGTCTAATAAAAATCCTGTCTTACCACTGATCTGTGGTCCATGGGTTTATTCTTCAAATGCCCAAGACCAAAGACCGACAAAGGAAGAAATTCCGGTATCACTTACACATTCAATTATTCATTCCCCAGATTAGAAGACAGCAGGAGCTTGTAAGAGCGTAAGTCCTGATAGGTGGAGAAAAATACTCGGATAAATGAAAAGCTCTGTGAACCAGGTAGTTTCCCTGGTCTCTGGATTTAAAATGAAACCTCTTATAGTCATCTCTCAGTCTGAGATGTCCAGAAATATGTAATTTAGAGTGATCCCCAGTGGCCACTAGAAACCTCAATTCAGCCATCACATGTATTCTCAGAAATGCCACATTCATCTCTTTGGCCAGTACCGATCACTCTTGGATACAGACTCCCATTGGGAAATGTGATGTCTGAAATCACAACACTCTTGCCTTGATACTTTCTCCAGAAAACATTTCTTTTGTCCACTCTCCTGTAACATTTTCTCTGGGGAAATCTATAAGCCGAAGATGACAGCTTATGGCATATCTATGTCGATGGGTAACAGGATGCATGTCAGGGATGGACTGTCATTACTTTTCATGGCTTAATGTTCATGTAAATCAAAGAACATACCCTCCACTTGAAACAACAAAAAATTCTTTTTCCTTTTCTTTTCATGAATTATGGCACACTATTCTGGGGAGGAAGTATTATTAGATAGCTTGAGGTTTCCTGAGAAAAATCATTATTAAAAAAATGGGCATCCCACCCCCACCCCAGGGACAAGGAAAGACTTTAATACAAAAGGAGAAAGAGGACTGACCAACCAAGTGTCAGCTCAGCTCCTAATTGCAAAAGGGCTTTTTATTAGCCTTAAATGTACAGCTGGAATAGGGTAGTGAGCTAGAGTACCTCCTGGGGCTCTTCTCTAGTGCTGGTCTAGATTATGGGCATATCCTTAGGGTCAGGGTATGGGTAGGGTGTGTTTCCAGGAACTCTGGCCTTGAAGCCCTCCAGGAATCTGGGGAGGGGATTGCAGGTTACTGACCTGATTTTCTAAAATGGCTGCACCCTCTACCAGGGTTATAAGAATTCCTTTCCCTCAACTTCCCACCTTTTATTTTAAGGAATGGAGGCACAAAAATCGTTCAAAACTATTCCTTGCTGGATGGGGGCACTGACTCTTTTAGGGGTCTAGGGAGAAGTTATTGGGGTTAGAAAGATTTTGGTGTTGAGTGAGCCTCTTTTAGAAGGACTTGGGCACCATGTTCTTGAGTTAAACTGACAATGGGTTCTGAATGAACTGGATTGCAGTTCATATAAGGGGCAGACCTAGGGAGATACAAAGTAATAAAAGAAGTAAATGAGTGATTAGAGGGAAGATCCATGGGAGCCAGCCTGGTGCTTCAAAACAGGATTGCCACCTGTTTTGTCTGTATCTTTTGAGGTTGGCAGCCTGTTCAGCAAATTTCTTGACCATATCTCTGATGAGTTCAGATTGGTTGACATAGAAGCAGCATTTTTCACCCAGGAACAAACATAAGCCTCCCTTTTCTACAGTGAGAAGGTCTAAACTATGTCTGCTTTGGAGAGTCAACGCTGCTAAAGAATCTATTTCGTCTTATAGTTAAAAAATATAGAGAAGACTCCATATCTGTGAGTCCTGTCCTGATCCCTACAGCTCCCCCAAGGTAGTAATGAGTGGGATTAAGATGGAGGCTCTCTTGGGCCTTACATGTGTTTTTATTGGAATTGAGTAGACATTGATCAAGAGGGGCCTTGTTTATATTAGGACATAGGTTGGTGAGTAGGTAAAAATATGTTTTATTTCCTGTACCAATTTTAACATTAAAAATAAGCCTAATACATCTTAAAATTTAGGTGGTCTTAATATTTAAAAAGCTAGTTTGAGGGTTCGGAGCCTGTAGCTCAGTGGCTAAGGTGCTGGCCACATACACTGAGGCTGGTGGGTTTGAACCAAGCCCACCAAACAACAATGACAACTACAACAACAACAAAAACAGCCGGGTGTTGTGGCAGGCACTTGTAGTCCCAGCTACTTGGGAGGCTGAAGCAAGAGAATCACTTGAGCACAAGAGTTTGAGGTTGCTGTGAGCTGTGATGCCATAGCACTCTACTGAGGGTGACATGGAGAAACTCTGTCTCAAAAAAAAAAAAAAAACAAAACACCCTAGCTTGAGGTCAAAAAGACTTAATTCCAAAAGATTTTAAAGGCAATATAGGAGCTTATATTGGTATAA
>NW_003852445.1:10773140-10776457 GCF_000181295.1 Otolemur garnettii
TTTTTTTTTTTAAGGTTAGCTTTCTTTTCAAACCAGTTACTGAAAAGGTAAAAGAACTTCCTACAGTGTGGTTTTTAAATTAAAAGGAAACAGGTCATGTAATTTCATTAAGAGTGAAGTAATATTTCAAGAAAACTATGTTTTAACCAAATTTTATAAATTATAGCCCCAATGGATCACATACAAATTTTTTCATAAATTCCCTGAGTTCTGTTCAACCTGCACAATCTACAAACATGTAGATTTCAGAACTATAGATTGTAGACAGCAACACTTTGTTTTGTCCTCACTTTCACTTTTACCCAGTCATTCTATTTCAGGACAAAATGTTTAATATACAAAATCCTTTCTTATACAACATTATTCTCCTTTCTGTTTACCCTTTCTCATCAAAACATCTTTCAGTCTTCATGACATCATTATTCTCCATTCTGTTTAGCCTTTCTTATCAAAAGTATTTTTCATAAGACAGCCAAACTGATAATTAGAAGATTTTAAAAGGCAAAAATCTTGTTCTTTGATAGAGAAAAGACTTAGTTTTTCAAACAAACAGAGATTTGAAATATTACATCTTATAAAGCATTCATTGAAGATAACTAAGTTATTGAAAAGTGTTTTGAAATCACAACATAGGCACCAATTTGACATTTTTTCTGGTCCTCCTAAGTCTCACAGGGTTTCCTCAAAGGACAAGACTTATCTGTGGCCTTAATTAATTTACCAGGTATAAAGACAGAAAACAGGACGAACGGAGTATTCAATTTTTCCCAGAATGCCCCCAGGGCAAAGCTGGAGCAGTGAAGAAGGGGCCCTGTGGGCTAGACTGCCTTGTAGCTGCTGGTCTAGGCACTGAGAACATGTCCTTACCTTTATTACAGTTATTCACTAAAATTAAGAATATAAGTTTACAGTTAAATTTAGCAAAATTTAGAAATATTATAGAAGTGGCAGTTTTATAATCTTAAAAATCTGAATTTAAATAATTCTTTAAAAACTACCAGGTATATGATTTAATTTTTTTAAAAAATTCCAGGTATACAGTGGATAGGGCACCAGCCACATATACTGAGGCTGGTGGGTTCGAACCCAGCCTGGGCCAGCTAAACAACAATGACAACTATAACAAAAAAATAGCAGGGCACTGTGGCAGGCACTTGTAGTCCCAGCTACTTGGGAGGCTGAGGCTAGAGAATCATGTAAGCCCAAGAGTTTGAGTTTGTTGTGAGCTGTGACACCACAGCACTCTACCTACCTAGGGCGACCACTTGAGATGCTGTCTCAAAAAAAAAAAAAAACCTACCAGCTATAGAGTAGTAATTATAGAGAAGTAAAGAAGAGGACAGAGACTAACTTTTACTAAGCAAATGAGGAGGGAGGGGTAAGGTAGCAATAAATTTTTCTCAGGTGTTTCAAATTTTAGGATTCGCCTAAAGTCTCTGGGAGAAACATTTGTGTAGATAAAGGAGGGGCCTTACAGGAAAATAACAGAAGTGAGGGGAGCTGAGAGGTATTATCTGTTTTGGATGATGGGTTTAAGATAAAAGTGGCTTTGAGTTTAGTCAGTAGGACTCAGCCAAGTAGGAGAGTGGGCATTTAGGAATTAATAGAAAAGAATGGGAGAGTGTCAGGTGATTTAACTGACAGGTTAGAGGTAGAGTTTTAAGTGGAATAGAGGAGATTTTACTGATCCCAACCATAGAAAGGAAGAGGTGAGTAGTGGCCCTGAAAAATCAGGCAGTACCAAGAACGTGGTCTCCACATCCAGGAGGAAGGACATTCTCTTACTGGCAACCAGAAGACGAACCCAGGGCTCTGTGAGTGAGATGATAAAGGTGGAGGCCTGAGAGCCCAGCCCCTTTCAGTCTTCGGTAGCTAGTCCCAGGAGTTCAGGCGCTCGAATCTGAAACTGGCTCAGTGACTATCATAGATGGGGTGGCTCCAGGCCCTGCAGCACAGGGGCACGTGTCCTTCCAATGACCTTGGACATAACAGACTGGGCAGGGTCTGAGCGGAGCTCAAGGACTGGAGCAGGCACAGGCTCAGTGATCGATCCCCTTTGCCACACTTGTAGTGAAGATCTAGAGCAGTGGTTCTCAACCTTCCTAATGCCTCCTAATGCCGCGACCCTTTAATACACAGTTCATCATGTTGTGGTGACTCCCAACCATAAAATTATTTTTGTTGCTACTTCATAACTCTAATTTTGCTACTGTTATGAATCGCAATGTAAATATCTGATATGCAGGACGTATTTTCATTGTTACAAAGAGGTCACGACCCACAGGTTGAGAACCATTGATCCGTGGAGAACCAGGTGGGTATTTAAGTTACCTGATAGAGCCCTTCCTCTGTCCCTGAAGGGCAAAAGCCAGAATCTACTGTCCAGCCTGCTTAGTCTTGGCCACTTCCTCCTCTTCTCTGCTGTTTATAGACCTTAAGGCCAATTTAACTAATTCCTTTGGAGAGGGTCTGGAGTCTGTCTTTGAATTTCTGAAGCTTTTTTCATATCTGAGGCTGACTGAGAGATAAAGTGGGTGTTTAGGTAGTCTTCCAGACTCAGATTCAGTGTCAAGGTTGATATGTTTTATGTGGGTTTCAGTTTAGACATCTGGAAAGGCTGTGGCTGCAGCCCAAATATGGGGTTTTTTTCAGGAGTGGTGGTAGAGGAAAGCACTATAAAAATGTCCTGCCATAAGAGATCATAGGACTGGGTTAAATATTGGAATTTTTGTAAATCGGGTAGGGTCATTTGAACAGGATCTAAACCAGCGGTCCTCAACCTTCCTAACTGCCGTGTTGTTACAAATGGAAAAAAGCAGTCGCGACCCACAGCTTGAGAACTGCTGATCTAAACTATAAATTCTAACCTGTCAGTTAAAGGACCTTTTTCAATTTGGGATAGATCATCTAGGTTAAAGGGGATAGCTCTCACTACTTCATGGGGTAAAACAGCTTCCAGAAAAGGTGTGTGGAGGAGAAAAGGAGTCGGGCACAGGAGATGAGAAAGGGAGTCAGATGGGGAGGTTTAGGGTGAAGTTGGGGAGTGGAAGCAGAAGGTTCAGGACAGGCATAAGGTGGGGGGGACAGAATGGTCAGTGGGGTTGAAGTCTGAGTCAGAGGTGGTGCCTGTTTGTTGAGAAGGAAAGTTTGAAAGATGTACTGGTCTGGCAGAGCAAAAGATAACCCCCAAGGAGGAAGAAAGCTTGAAGGGACCCCAGACCACTTCCATTGCGGGTTATGAAAGTTTGAAGATCACTAAGAATGTTTAAATGCCATTCTCAGGGTATTGCTTTCTATTATCTCGTGTATGCTGGGGC
>NW_003852445.1:10776733-10780114 GCF_000181295.1 Otolemur garnettii
GCTGGGGATTCGAACCCGCCACCTTAGGTGTATGTGGCTGGCGCCTTAGCCGCTTGAGCCACAGGTGCCGAGCCTGCCCAGGTTTTTGAGGTGACTGCCCAGTATCTTGGGATAGGACGGAATAAAAACTGCCACAGCCTGAGAGGTCAGCAGGAGGAATGGGGCAGAGGCTCATGGTGGAGCCAAGAGGACAAAGTCCAGAGCATCCCAACCTGTCCCTCAGGCATTCCCAAGGAAAGATGTTGGGGGCTTAGGATCCTGATCCCAGATGCTGGGGGAAATCCTGACCTAGTGCTAGCCAGGATTTTCAGAGGAACAAATGAGTGGCGGAGGAACAGGAGATTCTGGAGGAGGAGGAGCCCCTTTCTCCAATTTACCAAGAGCTAGTGAATTAAGTGTGCAGTGGTGATCAGAAGGAGGATTGTGGCAAGGGTCTGGGATCGCCCCTGGACTGGTCTCACTGCCCACTTTCCCAGCTAATGCACCAGAAAGATGAGAGGTTCTGATAGAGAACTGGGGTAAAGAGTCCACAAGAAAGGAGAAGAGGCCAGTTCAGGGACAAGGAAAGACTTTAAAAGAGAGAAAAAGGAGAATGGAGACTGACCAGGTGTCAGCTCCAAGAAATGGCATTTTAAAAAAATTTTCTGAAATATAAGGAGGAACTGTTTAATTGCATTAATGGTCAAAAATGTGAATAAAAATTCTAAGAGGTTACAAAAAGAAACTATAAGAGATAATTTTGATGCATCTAATTGGCCAAGTTTATATACAAAGTTTATATAGTTGTCCCACTATATACATGGGACAACTTTCATATTGGGCATTTTGACGATATGTATAAAAACCTTACGATGCTCATAACTACTGACTCAGTAATTCTACTTATGGGCATTGAAAGAAACAATCAAATGCATACATAAAAATTTATAAATACAGCGTTCATCTCAAAAATATTGTTTTTATTTGAAATTAATATGAGGGTACAAATTTTTAGGTTACATTCTTCTCACTTCCAAGGTAAAGTTCTACTACTTTACTAAAGTTCGAGTAGGAGAACTTTCCCTTGGAAGTAGTAGGACTTTACCTTGCCCTTCACCCTGGGAGCATGCTGAATATCCTCACATTGTGTACATTAGGTGAGATCCCACCAGTCGCCCTCCCTCCTCCCACCAATCGCCCTCCACCCTTCCACTCCCTTCTGCCTACTCTCCCCTCCCCCTTGCTAGACTATATTTATGTAGTTCATGTGGGCGTGTAACTCTTTATATATTGGTTTCATATTAGTATTGAGTACATTGGATTTTTTTTCCATTCTTGAACACATTACTAAGAAGAATGTGTTTCAACTCCATCCAGGTAAACATAAAAGATGTAAAGTCTCCATCTTCTCTTATGGCTGAATAGTACTCCATGGTATACATATGCCACAGTTTGTTAATCCGTTCATGGGTTGCTTCCACAACTTAGCAATTATAAATTGAACTGCAATTCTGGTGCAAATGTCTTTGTGGTAAAATGGTTATTGTTCTTCTGGGCAAATGCCTAGTAATGAAATTGTGGGATCAAATGGAAGGTCAACTTTTAGTTCTTTAAGAATTCTCTGTACTTCTTTTCATAAAGATTTTATTAGTTTGCAATCCCACCAGCAGTGTAGAAGTGTTCCCTTCTCTCCACATCCATGCCCAAATCTATAGATTTGGACTAAGTGATGTAGGCTAATATTACTGGAGTTAGGTGATATCTCGAAGTGGTTTTGATTTGCATTTCTCTGATGATTAAAGATGATAAGCATTTTTTGATGTGTTTGTTGACTGTTCATCTGTCATCTTCAGAGAAGTTTTGGTTCAAAGCTCTTGCCCGCTTATAAATGGGGCTATTTGCTCTAATTTGAGTTCTCTCTAGCTTCGAGTTATCAGGCCTTTGTCAGATTCCTAACATGCAAAATTTTTCTCCCACCCCAAAGGCTGTCTCTTTGCTTTGGTTGTGGTACCCTTACTTGTACAAAAGCTTTTTAGCTTGATTAAATCCCATTTATTTATTTTTGGCATCGCTGCAATTTCTAGGGAGGTCTTCCTCATAAAATCTTTTCCCAGGGCAGTATTTTCAAGCATTTTCCCCACACTCTCTTCTAAAACTTTTATTGCTTCATGTCTTACATTTAAATCTTTTATCCAGTGAGAATCAATTTCTTGTCAATGGTGAGAGGTGTGGGTCCAGTTTCAGTCTTCTACATGTGGCCAATCAGTTCTCTCAGCACCATTTATTAAATAGGGCTTCTTTTATCCAGTTCATCCTTTCGTTAGGCTTATCAAAGATTTAATGGCAATACATAGCTGGGTTCATCTCTAGATTCTCTATTCTATTCCAGAAATCTAAGTCTCCATGTTTGTCCACACTGTTTTGATCACTATAGACTTGTAGTATAACCTGAAGTCTGGTAATGTGATGCCTCTAGATTGGTTTCTACTCCTAAGAATTGCATTGGCTATTCAGGATTTTTTTCTAGTTTCATTTGAAATAAAATGCTATGTTTTAAAGTTCTTCAAAGTATCACATGGGTGCTTTGATGGAGATTGAATTAAATGTGTAGACTGCTTTGGGTATTATGGACATTCTAATGATGTTCATTCTTCTCAATCACAAACATAGTATATTCTTCCATTTGTTAACGTCCTCTGCTATTTCTTTTCTCAGGGTTTCATAGTTCTCTTTATAGAGATCTTTCATGTGCTTTGTTAGATATATATTCCAAGATATTTCATCTTCTTTGGAGCTACTGTAAAAGGTATGGAGTCTTTGATTTTATTCTTGGCTTGATTCTTATTGGCATATATGAAGACTACTGATCTGTGGGCTTTGATTTTGTATTCTGAGATGCTACATTCCTTGATCACTTCTAAGAGCTTTGTAGGTGAGTCCCTGGAATTTTCCAGGTATAAGGTCATGCTATCCACAAAGAGCATAAGTTTGACCTCCTCTGTCTCTATTTGAATGCCCTTGATCTCCTTCTCTTGCCTGATTGCAATGGCTAGGAATTCCAGTACTATGTCAAATAGCAGTGTTGACAGTGAGCATCCTTGTCTAGTTCCAGATCTGAATGGAAATGCTTTCAATTTAGCTCTGTTCAATATAATACTGCCTGTGGGTTTGTTGTAGATGGACTCTATCAGTTTAAGAAATGTCCTACCTAAGCCTATTTTTTAAAGGGTTATCATCAAGAAAGGATGCTGGATACTGTCAAAAGTTTTTTCTGTATCAATAAGAGAATCATATGGTCATTGTTTCTTCTTTTATTTATGTGGTGAATTACATTTACAGATTTACGTATGTTGAACTAACCTCGAATCCCTGGGATAAAACCCACTTGATTATGATGTATAA
>NW_003852445.1:10780694-10784476 GCF_000181295.1 Otolemur garnettii
TTTTTTTTTTTTTTTAACATTTTCTATAGTTGGTGTTATTTCAGAGCTTGATATAGGTCTGCTCAAAATTTCTAATTCTTTCTGGTTTACTTTAGGAATATGGTATGCTTCCAGGTATTAGTCCATTTTCCTCTACATTTTCATATTTCTAGGCATGGAGTTTTTTGTAGTAATTATTGAGGATCTTTTGTATTTCTGTGGTATCTGTTATTTCCTCTTTATCATTTCTGATTGAAGTTATTACAGATCTTACTTTTCTGTTTCAGGTTAGTCTGAAGGCCGAGAGTTTATCAATTTTATTAATCTTTTCAAAGAGCCAACTTTTTGTTTTGCTGATCTTCCTAATGATCCTTTCTTTGCAATTTCACTTAATTCTGCTCTAATTTTGGTATTCTTTTTTCTGCTAGCTTTGGAGTTAATGTACTTATTTTTCTAGTTGTTTAAGATGGCCCCTTAGGTTGCTGACTTGCTCTCTTTCTGGTTTCTTATAGTTTCTAATGCTCTAAGTTTGCCTCTTAGGTCTGCCTTTGCAGTATCCCACAAGTTTTGATAGTTTGTGGATTCATTATCATTCAAGAAATCTAATGATTTCCTTCTTAATCTCACTTTTGACCCAGCTGCCATTCAGTATAAGGTTAGTTTACATGACTTCATTTGGGTATGAAGATTTCTGTTGCTGTTGAGTTCAACTTTTATTCCATGATCGTCCAAGAAAATATAAGGAATAATTTTTTTTTTCCAATTTTTGGCTGGGGCTCGTTTTGAACTCGCTCCCTCCAATATAAGGAGCTGGCACCCTACTCCTTGAACCACAGGTGCCGCCCAGGAATAATTTCTATTTTTTTGAATTTGTTGGGATTAGAGTTGTGTTCTACGA
The DNA here is from genome assembly GCF_000181295.1 of Otolemur garnettii. Taxonomy (NCBI): domain Eukaryota; kingdom Metazoa; phylum Chordata; class Mammalia; order Primates; family Galagidae; genus Otolemur; species Otolemur garnettii. The sequence continues at coordinate 10,781,572 of NW_003852445.1, forward strand.
TATGACCCATTTTGGAGGATGATCTGTTAGCTAATGAGAAAAATGTATATTCAGTTTTATTAGGATGAAATGTTCTGTATCTCTCTGTTAAGTCCATTTGTTCTAGGGTTGTGTTTAAGACTATCCTCTTTCCTTCAGGAATCCTTGTTTAGCTTCCGCTTGGAGGATCTGCCCAGTACTGTCAAAGAGGTGTTAAAATCTCCAACTATCAGAGTGCAGGAAGATATATTGTTCAGATCATTTCAGGTTTGTTCTGTAAATTGAGGAGCATTCAGATAGGGTGCATAAATGTTCATTATTGAAACCTCTTCATGTTGTGTGCTTCCCTTGACAAGTTTGTACTGTCCATCCTTGTCTTTCCTTATTTTTGCTGGTTTAAATCTAACTCTATCTATAAATAAGATTGCAACTCCTGCTTTTTTCTGATTTCCATTTGCCTGGATTATTGTTTTCCATCCCTTCATCCTGAGTCTTGTTTTATCCTTTGAGGTTAGGTGTGTTTATAAAGACAACAGATATTGGGACTAAGCATTTGCATCCAGTCACCAGCCTGTGCCTCTTTAGAGTAGAATTTAAGCCATTCACATTTACTAAGAGAATTGATAGGTTATGGTGGCATTTTGGTCATTTCATTTTTCAGAGGTCCAGAGCTTATTTTTATCCCTGTCACCACTATGGAGGTTAGGCTTTGTTCCTTGGGTGGGTTTATTTGGTGGTAGACCATTTTGCTGTTCATTCTGAAAAATGGGTCTAAATACTTTCTGTAGATCTGTTCTAGTTATGGCAAATTTCCTCAACATTTGCATGTCAGTAAAATATTTGATTTCTCCATCACAAATGAAATTCAGTTTAGCAAGATATAGGATCCTGGGCTAAAAATTGTTTTGTTTAAGAAGGTTAACACCCAATGATCATCCCTTTTTGGCTTGGAAGCTTTCAGCTGAAAAGATCTGCATTCATCCTGATATTTTTCCCCTTGTTGGTAAGATTTTTCTTATGCCTGGATGCTTGCAGGATTTTCTCCTTCATATTAACTTTGGCAAAGTTAATTACAATGTGTCTAAGAGATGCTTGGTTTCGTGCTGGGGCTCTGAAACTATCTACTATCTGAACTCCTGCATTTATCACAATGCTTGGGAAATTCTCCACTATAATGTTTTGGAGTAGAGCATCAATGCCTTTAGAACCATCCTCTTTCCTTCAGGAATCTTTATAATTCAGATGTTTGATCTTTTGGAATAATTCCATAACTGTCCCAGGGAATATTATGTTTTTGTTCTCTTTTTGTCTGCCTCTTTGAATGACTGGGATAGTTCGAAAGTCTTGTCTTCAATTTCAGAAATTCTTTCTTCTCCATGTTCTACTCTATTACTGAGTGTCTCTACTGTTTTGCAGCTCCTTGAAAGTCTTTTTCAATTCCCTGAGCTCTGCTATATCTTTCCTCATTATGTGCATATCCTTGGTGACGTTGTCTTTGAATTCCTTAATTTCTTGAGAAAACTTTGAACTATTTTTTGGATCTCTATTTTCAGCTTCTCCTCAATTCCAATCATTTTATTTGCCATCCATATTCTGAATTCTATTTTTGACATTTTGGCAATTACTCTATGGATGGTATTTCCTGTCGTATTTCCTTTGTAATCTCTTAGAGGAGTTGGTCTGCTCTGATTTTTCATGTTGCCAGAATCCTTCTGCGGCTCCTCCTCATGAGTATTTTCAGCTTTTTTTTTTGGGGGGGGGGCTCTCTTATTTTTTTGTTGTTGGGGATTCATTGAGGGTACAAGTAACCAGGTTACACTGATGGCATTTGTTAGGTAAAGTCCCTCTTACAACTGTGTCTTGTATTTTCAGCTTTTTAAAAATATATTAATTTTACTTCCTTAGTAGAAAGGATAGGTTGTTCTTGAATAGTTATTGAGAGATAATCTAATTGGGAATACTTAGAAAACACTGTACTAACCTATTTGGCAATTGAAACTAGAGGGGTGAGTGAGACTGGATCAGAGGCCCCAGGAATGAGAGCTAACCACCCCTTCTCCAGTGAGGTAGAGCTTGCGCTTGTGGCCTTTCCCTACAACCTTGCAAAGGAGATCCCTTTCAGGGCTGTAGCCAGAGTCTCTGAGGCTTCGTGAGATAGAGCAACCTGGCTCTGTCTTGCTGTCTGCCTGCCCTCTGTGTAATCCTATGGAGTCACAGTATTTTGCTGGAATCTGTGCTTGACAAAGATACAAACACCTGTGGCCCTGCTCCCTGCTGGAGATAGCTGGAGAAGGGGAATCCACAGACAGATCCACTGAATCTGTCCCGCACTACTGCAACCTCCCCGCCACCACTCAAGCAAAGTGAAACAAGTGGTGAATCTGCACCCTGAGACAGTGGTGGCTGAAGAACAAGAATTCATGGACAGCTCTGGCTGGGAGTTCCAGTTAAACTGCTCAGACAGCACAAACAACACCTACTCAAAACAAATTCAGAGGGTTGCCAGGGGCCAAAGAACAAAAATTTACAAGTAGTTCTTTTTTTTTTTTTTTTTGAGACAGTATCTCAGTTTGTCACCCTGGGTAGAGTGCCACGGCATCATAGCTCATAGCAATCTCAAACTCTGGGCTCAAACAATCCTCCTGTCCTAGCCTCCTGATTACCTGGGGCTATAGGGGTCCGCCATGATGCCCAGCTGGCTTTTTTTCTGTGTACACTAGAGATGAAGTCTTGTTCTTGTTCAGGCTGGTCTCAAACTCTTGAGCTCAGGCTATCCTCTATGACTCTATTGTAGCCATAATTTTGGTAGCCTATTTCTATAAACCCATAATAAGACTGACACTAATCTAAATTCATCAGGTAACTCGGGAGTAGTTCAGCAATCTCTAGAGTTCAATCTCTTATGCGTACAGTTCTCTTAAAGTTC
>NW_003852445.1:10784903-10805254 GCF_000181295.1 Otolemur garnettii
GGGCATGGTGGCACATGCCTGTAGTCCCAGCTACTCAGGAGGGTGAAGCAGGAGGATCATTTGAGCCCAGAAATTACAGGATTCAGTGACCTTATGAACACGCCAATATACTCTAGCCAGGGTAACAGAGTGTTCAAAGGAAAGAAAAGGGAAAATAAAGAAGAGGAAAGAAAAAGAAGAGAAAAAGAGGAAGGAAAGAAGGAAGGGAGGAAGAGAAAGTGGGGAAGAGGGAGAGAAAGAGGGAGAGAGAGAGAGGAAGGGAGGAAGAGAAAGTGGGCGGAGGGAGGAAGGAAGAAAAGAAGGATTTTCCATTTCTTGTACTTAGCTCATAGCTTTATAGCATGTAAACAAATATAAGAAAACAAATCATTTCTCAATAATTTTTGCTTTTTTTCCCACTAATGTTATAGCCAACCTGGATTAACCATGTGGTCAAACCCATTAGCTATAGCTGAAAAAAATTCAAAAGCCCAAATTGGGCTTCCTGAATGGAAGAAGAGTTGATTTATGTATTAACCTGAATGGAAGAAGAAACACTCAGATCCACCAGAAAGAGTAAAGATGCTCATGGTGGACAGTAAGACTCAGATTTCCCTTGGATAGATCTGATTTTACTCTACTTGCTGGAAGGGATGCAAAAAGCTTCTAGTATATAAACTATTACACAGTATATGTTCAGATAAGTACCTGCAAGATTGAAAAAAAATGAAGACAATGACTCCAAAAGAAATCTGACAATTCACATAGATGTAAATATTGATGGAAAATACTAGCTTCTCAACTTTTAACCAAAATGATTAAATGAAGTCGAGAAAATACAAAAAAAATGTGATCATCATTAACAAACTTAGTAAGCACCTTTCTTTTGAATAGATGAGGAAAAAAGTGGAGTCACTAAGTCAGAAAAGTTCAAATATTGAGAGGAAAAAAATAGACATAAAATTACTATTTTTAAAATTCCATTATAAAACATATGCTATAGAAAATAACCGTGCTAGACTTCATGAAGTTCATAAAGAGGATAAAGACTTATCTAAACGTTGTCATGGGCTGGACATAGTGGTTCACGCCAATAATCCTAGCACTTTGGGAAGCTGAAGGAGGAGCATCACTTGAGGCCAGGAGTTTGAGACTAACCTGAACAACAAAGTGAGACCCCATCTTTAGAAAAAATGAAAAGAAATAGCTGTGCCTATAGTGCTAACTACTCTTGGGAGGCTGAGATGGGAGAACTGCTTGAGCCCAGGAGTTCAAATTTGCAGTGAGCTATGAACACACCACTGCACTCCAGCTTGGGTGACAGAGCCAGACTTTGTCTTTCAAAAAAAAAAATTTTTTTTAAACTATAATGACTTATGTATCTTTAAATAATAAAAGGTAGTGCCCTCAAGATTTGGATTATTTTTCATAGTTTGCATATTACATGCATGTGTTATACTTTGTGGCATAAAATTCCCCAAGCTTATCCATTTGTAAAGCAAAAAAATATAATAATTGAGAATAGGGGAGGGTCTATCTAAATTCTTCCCTAAGGGCAAATGCTGAATAAACTAGTATTTTCAACCAAAAAAAAATTTTTTTTGAGATAGTCTCACTATGTTGCCCTCAGTACAATACCATGGCATCACAGCTCACAGCAATCTCTAACTCTTGGTCTAAGCAATTCTCTTGCCTCAGCCTCCCAAGCAGCTAGGACTACAGGCGCACACAATACTGTGTATTTTTTGTTGTAGTTGTCATTGTTGTTTGGCAGGCCCAGGCCGGTTCAAACCCACCAGCCCCAGTATATGTGGCTGGTGCCCTAACTGCTGAGCTACAGGCGCCGAGCCTCAACCAATTTTTTTTTTTAAGTCAAAAGGCATGGTAACTACTTTTTTTAAATGTGGTTTTCCTCTTTTCCTCTAGAAAGAAAGTATCTTTTCCAAATCCTATATCCTGTAACAATTTTCCCCTTAGGATGTAAAAAGAATACCATGTAACCCTATATTGGCCTAAAATATCAGATACTGCCATTTACCCTAAACTAAGATGAACTAGACATAATTACCTCAAAAGGAGTCTTTTATATAAAAATGTCATAGAGAACATCCTATAAAATATTTCAAAGACCACAAATAAAAGTATGCTACTGTCCTAAAATTCAAATAGAATCTCAAGAAACCCCCATAGTTAAAACAACCTTGAAAAAGAAGAACATGACCATGAGCCAGGTGCCCTGGCTCAGGCTTATGATCCTAGTACTCCGGGAGGCTAAGATGGGAGGATTGCTTGAGGCTAGTTTAGCGCCAGCCTGAGGAAGAGTAAGAACCCATCTCTTCTAAAAATAGAAAAATTAGTGGAGTGTGATGGTTTATGCCTGTAGTCTCAGCTACTCAGGAAGCTGGGGCAGGAAGATGTCTTGCACCCAGGAGTTTCAGGTTATAATGAGCTACAACTGCTCCACTGCGCTCTACCCTGGTCAATAGAGCAAGATGCTGTCTCAAACAAACAAAGAAACCTGGCTGCCATTTCACATGTCCTGATTTCAAAATTTACTACAAAGCTACAGTAATCAAAATAATACGGTACTATACCGACATGAAGACAGACATATAGACTAAAGGAATAGAATAGAAAGCTCAGAAATAAACACTTGTATATATGGTCAAATGATTTTTCAGGAAGACTGCCAAGATCATTTAATTATGGTAAAGCAGAATCTTTTCAACAAATGGTATTAGGATATCCATGTGCAAAGAATGAATTTGGAATCTCATGTTATACTATATGCAAAAAGTAACTCAAAATGAATCAAAGATCTAAACATAAAAGCCAAAAGTATACAAAATTCAAAGAAAACATAGGGAAAAACTTCATGATATTGGATTTGGCAATGATTTCTTCCATATGACACCAAAAGCAACACAGATAAAATGGACTTCATCAAAATTAAGGACACTATCAACAGAGTGAAAGACAACCCAGGAAATGGGAGGAAATATTTACCAGTCATATATCTTCTATGTGATTTATATCCAGAATATACAGAGAACTCCTAAAATTCAACAATAAAAAAAAATTTAAAAATGGGCAAAAGACATGAATAGACATTTCCCTAAAGATAAACAGATGGCCAACAAACACATGAAAAGATGATCAACATCACTAATCACCAGGAAAATGCAAATCAAAACTACAATGAGATACCACCACACACATATTTGGATGACTATTATCAAAAAACCTCAGACTATAATGAATATCAATGAGAATGTAGAGAAATTGGAACCCTTGCTCTTGCTGGTGGGAATATAAAATGGTACAGACACTAAGGAAAATGGTATGGCAGTTCCTCGAAAAATTAAACATAGAATTATGATATGGTCCAGCAATTGAACTGGGTACTGGAGGAACAGCTACTTGAGAGGATTCCTTAAGCACAGGAGTTCAAGGTCAGTCTGGGCAACATAACAAGACCCTGTCTCTTGGGGGTGGGGGAAAGCCTACCTAGAGTAACTAATAGACTCCTATGATCTAGCAATTGTACTTATGGGTATATAATAACCAAAAGAACTGAAAGCAGAAGTTCCACAGATATTTCTATACCCATGTTCACAGCAATATTATTTACAATAACCAAATGGCAAATAAACAGATAAAATGTGACATGTACATACAATGTAATCTTATTTGACCTTAAAGGGGAAGAGAACAGATTATTATTAAGCTTTTAAAAAGAAGGAAATTCTGACAGATGCTACAAGATGGATAAACCTTCACAGCATTATGCTAGGTGACATACGCCAGACTCAAAAGGACAAATACTGTATGATTCCACTTATATGAGGTGCCTATTCATAGAGACAGAAAATAGAATAGAGTTTCAGTTTGGGATGATGAAAAAGTTCTAGGGATGGATGGTGGTAACATTAGCACAACAATATGAATGATCTTAATTCACACCTAAAAATGGTTAAGAATTTGAATTTAATGTTAAATACATTTTACAGCAATTAAAACATTTTAAGGCATGTGATTAAGGTCACAAATAAAGGAATAACAAAATAAAAATTGATATCTCCTTGATTTACATATCTTTTTTTGACTTCTGAACAAATTTTAAATGTAGAATTCATATATGCATTCTTTATCTTCTAAAACTAGATAGTACTGTTTTTAGAATTTGTGCTCTTCAAAAAGCGTGTGTGTCTATGGTATTGTGTATGTAAAATGTAACAAATATTTTCCATGCATTCCTAAAACATATGAATTCTACATTTATAACGAAATAAATGGTAACTTTGAGGGAACACTTCATTTTTGTGTGTGTCTAGGTTCCTAAATCTACCTTTGAAGTAATCACAATGGACAAAGTTTACATATCTTTCTCAACTCAAAAGTTGATGGGCGAGGTCCCGTTGGCAGCTAACTATTTAGATCTGGGGCTCCAAAGAGAAGGCGGCACTAGAGATAGACATTTGGGAGTCTTGTGACAGAGGCGTATTATCTCGTACCACTGCCATTTAGGAGTGAGTCTTCTGAGTTAGGCATGTTATTTTGTACCAATGCCTGCTCTGCACATGATCTTGTAGTTGTCCCATTCCCCATAGTAGACTGCAAGCTCTTGAAGGGCAGTGGAATGCCTTACTTAGCTATTTGTTCCATGCAGCACGGACACGTTACCTTTAACAGAACAGCTGTTCAATAAAGATACTGAACTGAATTGAACTCTAGGAAGGGAATCTTCAAATCTTCCTCTATCTGATCTACCTAGATCTGGAATTTACAAATTTCCCCTAATCATTTTGGCCCATTTGCAAATGGAAGGTCAGAGGTTTGCAGCTCGACCACAAGGCTTGTATTTCAGTCTCCATTTTACTGTATGAACATCATCCAATAAATACTGCAAGCCACTCTTGATTCCTTTTTGGTTCATTCAGCTCCAAACTCTCCTTGTATCCTGCCCCCTGAGGATCATGGCACAGAGGTTCACTGCCAAAAATAAGGCATGAGGTCAAGCAACACTTCTCATGCAGGGAGGATATTCCCTCTCTTCCTTCTGGGAACACTTCAACTAACCCTGTTTTAGTTTGGTTGCTTTGCCTCATTTCTAAAAAATTTCATTACACTCCATAGCCCTTCCCTTGATGCCCTAGTTAATTACGTTTACATAATTTCCTCCTGATTACTTTTGAACAGCTTGCTCTGGATTTTCTCTCCTTTAATTTTCTGTCTTTACTGACTGCTTAAAATCCTCAACTATGAACTTAGGAAAGACTGTTCCCACATAATTCATTGTTACATGTACACACAGAAAAGAAAAGAAAATCAGCATTGTGATTCTTGAAGAGTTCTGGGATCATCTATTCCAGGAAACAAAGAGACTGTCAGGTGGAATTCAGCAACAAACCAGTAATAATATATACCAACAAGGCACTAGTTACATTCTTTCATACACAAAAATGAACTAGGGTCTATTCCTTTACTTACATTTTACATTTACTGAGATCCTGTGAGATTCTTTCTCTGTGCTTAAGAACTCTGAGGATTAATAAAAAGAAGTATTGGGCGGTGCCTGTGGCTCAGTGGGTAGGGCACTGGCCCCATATACCGAGGGTGGCGGGTTGGAACCCAGCTCTGGCCAGCTAAAAAACAGCAATGACAACTGTAACAATAACAATAACAACAACATCAACCAAGCCTTGTGGCAGGTGCCTGTAGTCCCAGCTACTCAGGAGGCTGAGGCAAGAGTATCACTTAAGCCCAAGAGTTGGTGGTTGCTGTGAGCTGTGACATCACAGCACTCTACCGAGGGCAACAAAACATAAATAAATGAGTATTAGTAAGTATTTAAAATTTTTGTCTGAACTGATTTTTATCCCCCTCAAATAAAAGTCTGAACTGACATTTTGTCTACGTTTTGAGGGCACAAACGAATAGCTTATAAGGCAATTAAAAATCCATTTACTTTGGCCATCTTTTTGGCTGCTATGAACTGCCACGCAACCATTGAAAGTCTCTAATAATGGAGATAGTGAAAGTTAACGAACTGGTCAGCTGTGCCACAATCTGGACCATCTGCTACATACAGACGGCCTCGGAGGACAATGAAGAAGGAAAGTGAACCTTAAAGGTCAACACCAAATTCCTAAGGCTTTTCATGATCCAAGAAATGGCGATTGGCTTTGAAATTACTCTCAAACTTGTTTTTCCCATGATTTCTTTAATATTCTTGGCACTTTGGGGACAGTATAACAATTTATTTTCAAAAATTGTCATTCTTAAGACTGTTGAAAGTTTCACACAAATTTTTTTTTCTTACTCATGTTAACTCAAACATAGACAAGGGTTCCTTTCCTCCACGGGCTCACATTAGGACACAGAGGGGAAAAGTGAGTTTCAAGGTTGCAGCAAATCTCCTTCAAATACACTCTATATACTAATCAAGAAGAAGCCTGCAATAGCAAAACCAAACAAATGTATTTTTAAAATTATTCTCAGGTGACTTTTCTGGTGATGAGATGCCCTCTACCCTATACAATGAACTATGCTATGTCAGCCAGGATTCTTGCTATGTGACAATCAGTATTCCTCCCTAGAGAGACTAAGTGTTTCATTTCTGATGATTTTTGTCCATAATTAACAGCCAAATGTACTGCTCTGTACACATCTCATTCCGGTGTTCTTTTATGTCTTTTGAAGACTCCCCTTATTTCATATGCCAAAGAACACTGTAAGATAGGAGATTTCTTTAAAAATGTATTTTATAAAAAGTCAGTTTCCACACATAAAGTTTTTTTATCAAGACATATATATATAATCACTTCCTAAGGCACAGTTGAAGGTCATATTTTGCAGTGATGAGACGTCAAGCAAAGGAATACATACATTTCAATTTGCAAGTGCGCAAAGAAGTGTTGGTACTCAGAGGGAAAAAATTCACAGGCTTGGGAATGAAAGATAAGATATGGAACACTGGCTAATTGGCTAATTCACAAGGATAGTTTCTCCTTGGAACAACCATAATTCCCATTATAATAAGCACTTTGCAGGTGTACTTAAAGAAGAAGAGATAAAGTTTGGCAATTAAGTTAGTATTTTCTCAAGTGAATTCTGATTCCAACAATGGTACCAAGGAGCGTGATGCAATTATGAAACTAAATTTCACAGGATTTGGTAGCTGAAGATACTTTGTAAATGACTCACTGGAAGTGTCTGTAATTCATAACAGGCTTCTCAAAGACTTTCTGATTATACGTTTTAAAAGACAAATTAAAATGCCCTTCTTTTACCTTTGGCCCACAGTGGACATATATAAATATCACAGGAGTGGAAAGAAAACTGGAAATATGCAAAATATCTAACTCCCTTCAGGTTGCCACAGGCAAGATTAAGACATGTAATCTTACAGAGACGAGCAGAAAAAAAAATCAAGATATTCTCGTCACCCAAAATTTACCCAAGTAAGAAAAAATGTATTTGATAAACTTGTCCTAAAATATCCAAAATAATAATCAAGATTAGATTTGATTTTCTCAGGCCAGTCTAACATGGTTACTAATTGTTATAACATTTTAATACTTTGTGCTTAAATGTGGAGGACAGAGTTGCCACCACTCACAATCTGGCATAATTAAATACAACCTGACCACTTCAATTGTCCTGCTCAGGCCTCACAACTGGCTGATAAGCTCTTAGCCAAACTTTAGCTGTGCCCAGGATTCTTTTCCCCACCGCTTTTATTTCATTGTTCTTCAATGTTTTACTATTTTTACTGATACTGATGTTAGAAGTTTGAATGCTTTGCTGTTTAATGCGTTTGGTGTTTGTGTTAAACATTCAAGACACTGAGATAAAAGTAACCTGGAATAAAATAAGATCTGTGGAATCAAACTATAGAAATAATAGAACATTCAAAAACAATGATAAAGGAAGACAAAGAGAGAAAAAAACATAAAGACATACACAGTTTAAAAACTCATACTGTGCCAAATCAATGGTTCATCTAGTTCAATATATTTTCTTTGACAACACACCAGGGTTAAGTTCTATGTTAAAGCTTGTCATTCACACTCTTTGATCTTTCCTCAAAAAGGTTAGAAAGTCACCCAGAACATACCTAGTTTTCATTAATAACACATTAAGGATCTGGTCATAATCTAGTCTTGAGTCTGTCAGTATTTTCATCCAGTAAGTTATTTTTATTTTCTCTTAATTATTAAGATGAATAATTCCCATATTTGTCTTAAGACAATATGGATTCTAGTTCCTATTCTATCACTGCCTGGCTATTTGACCTTGGGCAATGTGAATAACCTATGTATCTGAATGCTTCCATCTATATGATGTGGGGGCATCACAAAATTATCAATGAGGTCCTTCACGGCTCCAAAATTGTATGATTTGACTACCAAATTTCAAGATGATGATGATACATTTATCTTTAAATTATACATACCCACTGTTTTGCAGACTGTAGCTAACTTACTTCACCTTTGTGCTTTCTAGACTTTAAAGAATCAATTTCTCATACCAGAAAGAGGCCTCAGAAATAGTCTAATATAACCCACAAGATACCCAAATCACCATTAGAGAATTCCCCACTACCCATTATCCTGCTCCTATTTGGATACTGTTTTATTTTTTATTTTTTATTTTTTTGAGACAGTGTCTCACTATGTCGCCCTCAGTAGAGTGCTGTGGCATCACAGCTCACAGCAACCTCAAACTGTTGTGCTTAAGCGATTCTCTTGCCTTGGCCTCCTGAGTAGCTGGCACTACAGGCACCGGCCACAATGCCCAGCTATTTTTCGGTTGCATTTGTCATTGTTGTTTAGCAGGCCCAGGCCAGGCTCAAACCCGCCACCTTCAGTGTATGTGGTTGGTGCCCTACTTACTGAGCTACAGGTGCCAAGCCTGGATACTGTTATTGATGGAGAGTTTTATGAACTCACAAGGCAGCCTACTTCATTTTCAACAAAAGCTAATTGTCAGAAATTCTTCTGATAAATCTAACTGCCTGTAACTTCCTAGATCTTCCCTCTGGGGCAACACAGCACAGATCTACACCTTTTTCTACATGACACGCAAGATAGACCTTCTAATACTGGAAGAAGTTGCCATGTTCCTATGAGTCTTCTCTAGCCTAATCATCCTTTAGCCTTTATTCCATTGAGTTGCATTTTTTTTTTTTATAGACAGAGTCTCACATTGTTGCCTTCAGAAGAATATCTTGTGGTCATAGCTCACACCAACCTCAAACTCTTGGGCTCAAGTGATCCTCTTGCTTCAGCCTCCCAAATAGCTAGGACTGCAGCTGCCCGCCACGACACCCGGCAATTTTTAGAGACAAGGTCTCACTCTTACTCAGGCTGGTCTCGAATTCCTCAGCTTCTCAGAGTGCTAGGGATTACAGGAGTGAGCCACTGCACCAGGCCTTGATTGTATACTTTAAATAGGTAAGTTGTATGATATGTGTTGTATCTCAAATTTATTAAAAAAAAAAAAAAAAAAAGAACTATAGAGGCTCAGTGCCTGTAGCTCAGCAGCTAGGGCACCAGCCACATACACCAGAGCTGGTGGGTTCAAATCCAGCCCAGGCCTGCCAAACAATGATAACAACAAAAAAATAGCCGGGCATTGTGGTGGGCACCTATAGTCCCAGCTACTTGGTAGGCTGAGGCAAGAGAATTGCTTAAGCCTAGGAGTTTGAGGTTGCTGTGAGTTGTAACTCAGTGAGACTATGACCCAGTGAGACTATGTCTCAAAACAAAAAAAAGAGAACTATAGAAATGTAAGACATCTTAATTGTTCTATCTCAAATGAAAAATTGATAGCAACTGTGTTATAAAACTAGAGGCCACCATGCCCAGGGAGAATTATATTTATAACTCTGTTAAAAGATTGTGACTATAATACACAATTTAAGAAAGTACCATATGTAAACCACACCCAGGGATTAGGCCGCACAGATTGTAATCCTAGCACAAAGGAATTTACCTATGGAAATATAATACAGCCACAGGAAATGGTCCCTTGGTACAAACGTCACTCACCAGCTAGCATTCATATAGATTCTTACTTTAACACTGCAGCAATTAATTTGTTATGAATTTTAAAAGGTGAACAAATATTCCAAAATAAACATTGTGACTTAGAAAATAATCACTAAACAGATATTATATAACCACTATGTTCCAGAGCCCAGGAATATAAAGATAAATTGAACCCAGTTCTAGTACTAGAGGAATCTTATATGAAAGAAAGGCTAAGTGGGAAGACAGGAGATAAGAAGAAAATATGAAAAGGACTTTTTGTTTCTGGCAATAGGGTAGGCCAGACAACCTAAAAAGCTTCCCCCAACAAAACTCAAAGTAACTCAGAATAAAATTTAGCAAACATTTCTTCAAATATATAGCTAAGTTTTCAAGAAAATAAGGGAATTCCTCAGAGGCCAAGTAGAAAATAAGTTAAAAACATAAGAGTAAGCAAGTTACCTGATACCTTGGCAGCCCTGTGGATGGTGGGGTGTAGACACTAGTCTTGGTAAAGGCCCACACAGAACCAAAGAAACCAAAGGGTCTCAAATCAAGCTAAGGAGTTTGTACTTTATCTTACAGGCACTCAAAGTTGTAAGAAGCTACAAAACAGGGAAACAATGAGATCAAATTTGCATTTCTGAAACATTACTCTAACAGCAATATGGCTAAGAAATTTGAGGTAACCAAACCTGAGGAACAGAGACAGGTTAGAAGACTGTTAATAACAACTAACATTTATTGAGCCCTATTGTGCCAACATAAAGCTAAGAGCTTCCTTTTGTTGTTGTTGTTTTGGGGGTTTGGGTTTCATGGGTTTTTTTTTTTTTTTTTTTTTTTTTAAGATGGAGTCTCACTGTTGCTTAGGGTGGTCTCAAACTCCTGAGCTCAAGCAATCCTCCTGCCTTGAACTCCCAGGGTGCTAGGATTACAGGCATGAGCCACTGTGCCTAAAATGTTCTATGTATTAACTCAGTTAATTACAACAACCCTATATGGACATTATCCTCTATTTTATCAATAATGAAACAGACTGAGAGGTTAAATAATTTGACCAAGTCATGTAGTTAGCAACTGGTTAAGGAAGATACACTGACAGTTTGATAGCTTAAGTGGAAATTGAGAAAAGGGATCAGATTCGGGAGATAATTAAAAGGTAGAACTGAGCGGGCCTGCTGACCAATTAATTCGTTCTAGGAAGGAGCAAATGAGAGGTTATTACTTATTAATTGCAATATAAGTAATAATATCTATATGTGTTATACAATATCTATGACATTATAAAGGAGATACTGGAGTACCTCAAATAAGCTAAACACAGAATTACCATATGACACAGTAATTCCACTCCTAGGTAGACACTTAAAATAATTAAAAACAGGTGTTCAAACAATACTTGTATATGAATATTCATAGCAGCTCTATTCATGACAACTAAAAGGCAGAAACAAACAACCCAAAGGTCCATCATCAGAAACGTGGATAAACAAAATGGGGTACACTTATACAATGACATATTACTCAGGTATCAAAAGGAATAAAATACTGATACATGACACGACATGGATGAACCTTGAAATCATTATGCTAAGTAAAAGATGCAAGGCAACAGAGGCCACATATTGTAGGACTCCATTTATATGAATATCCGGAGACTCCATAGAGACAGAAAGCACATTGGTGGCTGCCAGGGGATATTGGTAGGAGAGAAGTATGACTGCTTAATGGATTTCCTTTTGAGTGATAAAAATACCCCAAACTATGTGGAACTAGATAGCAGTAATGTACTAGATAGCATCATAAATGTGCTCAATGCCACTGAATTGTCACTTTAAAATGGTTATAACGGTAAACTATGTATCTCGACACAATTGGCCTATTGACAGTGCACTTTCATGGAGATTTTTAAAGGGTAGTATGGGGTGAGGGAGACGAAGAAATCTCATGAAAATGTAATAATTATATCTTTTATGAAATATTTGTATTATGAAAGGGATACTGGTCTTAATAAAGCACTGCCAAGGAGAGGATTTCCATTCACTGTAAAAATCATTCACAGTCTTGATGATGTGAGGGGCAACCCAGGACAACAAATAGGCAAGAGTTAGAAAAATGAAGAGCTAGCCCCTGCCCTTACAGGTTTTAAAATCAAGTTGAGTGAGTAGAACTCACAAAAAGCCCTACAATGTAACAATTAAATAATAAGATAAGATAAAAATCTATAAAATATGCTACGAATGCACACAGGAAAAGCAGTCAAGGCAGGCTCCTTTGAAATATATGGAACAAAGCATCGTGGGACAACCCAGTGCAGAGATTAAAGTGTGGGTTTTGGAGCCACCTTGAACTTCGACTCCACCACTTCCTACTTGCCTGACCCTATGCAAGTTACTTTTCCTCAACTTCCTTATTTGAAAAGTAAGAATATTAATGGTAAGGATTAAATGAGTTTATGTATTTATGTTAAATGCTTAGGATAGCGTCTGGAGCACAAAAAGTGCTCGCTACATACTAGCTATCATCATCTTTGTAGTCATCATCACCGCCCCAGGCACTGAAGGAGGAGTAAACTGTATTTAGGAACGAAACTTAGTTATCCAGTCCAGCAATTTTCAAACTTTTTTGGGTGGGCAAATAAAATAAAAACTGAAAGCCCAATATTTACACAAAATTAAAGTGCAACTACTTGGCGGGTGGGGAGTCACAGTGTATGACACACCTTTTGGGGTGGGACACAATTATAAGAGGGACTTTACCTAACAAGTGCAGTCAATGTAACCTAGCTCTTTGTACCCTCAATAATCCCTAACAATAATTTTTAAAAAGCACAACTACTCTAAATGAAGTATTCCTGTATGGTGAGTCATGACATTTGAGAATCCTGTCCTGGATATTACCTAGCACTTACTGAGGAAGTCACTGGTTATTTAACATTTGGCAAAAACCAAGTGCTAGTTTTTATGCTAGGCTGGGTGTTTGCAGAGGAAAGACCCAAATATTCTCCAATAAAGTTATATCCTAGTTGCTGAGATGGGCAACCCCCCCCAATTTTAATTATCTTTACAGAGATAATATTTACATATTAAACAACCTACCAATTTAACATGCACAGTTTGGTTTTAGCAATCACAGTTATCAACAATCACAATTAATTTTAGAACATTTTCTTCACTGCCAACAGAAACCCTATATCCATTAGCAGTCACTCCCCACTTCCCTTTAACCCTCTCCCACCAGGCCTCAGCAACCCCTAATCTACTCTCTGTCTCTACAGATTTGCCTATTCTGGACATTTCATGTAAATGAATCATAAATGTGTGTTAAGAATCCACCAACTTTAATAGTAGTCTGGGATAATTATAACATTCTCTCATTTAAATATTTTTTGGCTCAATATCATGATGGACTTGAAAGAGAGAAAGGATACCCTGATTCATGTTCCTCACGCTTTAATTCTGTGTGCACCTCTGAGTGATACCAACTGTTGTTCCAGGTTAAACCTCCTCATTTTTTCTCTTCTTCCTTCTCCCCACCAAACTTTATGAATCCAGAGAGGTACTCAGGACTGGAGTGAAGAGGAGAGAAAACAAGACCAGTGGCTATCATTTACTCATTTCATACCATATGCCAGGCACTATCGTTAAGCACTATATAATCCACAATTTCCTTTAATAGTCACAATGACTCTGGGAGACAAAAACTACCATTATCTTCATCTTACAAAGGATGTAACTAGCTTGCTCCAAGTCACATAGCCAGTTAAAGTCAGCAGTGGGATCTGAACTCTGTTCAGTCTGCCTGCTAGACCCTTAAGTTGTTCACTCAGTGGTGGTTTTCTCTTGACCTAGTGAAAATGGCTCATTCCCCAAGGAATTCCTCAATGTATAAAACAAATAGATCTTTGACATTGCTGAAAATTTTCATATTCATCCTATACTTTATAGATCTATATTAAAAACTCAGATTTCAAGAGAAAATAAAAGTTGGCTGACTGATAGAATAGAATTTACTGGCACAGGTGGAGACAGAAAGATGGTGACTCTGGGTCTCCAGATCTGTTAATATTTCTCACATCTGCCTGCCATCCCTTTTCCCAGTCTACAGAACTAACGTATTTTACAACCTCAGACAGGCTGGCGAACATTTCTCTGTGAGTACACTCTGATATGTAAAATAAGAAAGAAGAAACTTTATATAAAGATGTCACAATTCTTTTTTTTTTTTTTTGAGACAGAGTCTCACTATGTTGCCCTCTGTAAAGTACTGTAGCAGCACAGCTCACAGCAACCTTGAACTCTTGGGTTTAACTGAGTCTCTTGCCTCAGACTTCCTAGTTAGCTGAGATTACAGGTACTTGCCACAACACCCAGCTTGTTGTCGTTGTGTAGCAGGCCCAGACCAGGTTTGAACCCACCAGCCCTGGTGCATGTGGCTGGCACCCTAACCACTGAGCTATGGGCACCCAGCCAGATGTTACAATTCTTGTAAGTGTCTGCGTAATGTGGAACTGACCACTCCTTGTCAGTACCAGAGATTCTAGAAGATAAATAGGCATGCTTACTTATCTTTTAAAAAGTTGATTACTTTCTAACAGGCAATATTTTATTTGGGTAGTTTTCTGCAGTCAGAGAAGGCTGAAGGAATAGAATTGGAAAGTAATAAAACCCTCATTGGAGGGTGCCCATAGTGCATGCAGCCAGGTAATTCAAGATGTTAAAAGTGCATATTATAAAGCTGAAGCAAAGAGAAAGTAGGCCTAAGGGCCTAATAAAATTTTGTCTTCCGCCTTCTCCCCTTTATCTTAAAGAAAGAGCATCACAAAGACTTCCGACACACTGGCCCTTAGCAGTATGCACTTGTATACACACAGACACTTGCGTGCATTCACTTCTCTCACTTCACTTGAACTAAATTTGTGATTGAGGGAGCTCCTATTCCAGTTCCCATTTTACACTCAGCTGTTCTAAAGTGAAAGCCAGAGGCTGACTATGGTGATGCCAAGAATTTGAAAACCTATGGTACAGGTGAATGTGAGACACACTAGGTTACAATTGTAGACCCCACTGCAAAGCCATAAGCAGGTTACTTAATTTCTTGGATCCTCAGAATGCTTATCTACAAAATTACTGAGATGATGTAAATAAAATACCTACTAAGTACTGTTCACTCTTTTTTTTCCCCCCCCCAGAGACAGGGTCTCACTCTATTGCCCAGGCAAGAGTACAATGGTGCTATCACACATCACTGCAACCTCCAACTTCTGGGCTCAAGTGATCCTCCCCCATCAGCCCCTCAAATAGCTGAGACTACAGGGACAAACCACCATTTCTTATTAGTATCTCTCTTTAGATGCCCCATGTATGTTACAAAATTATGTATAAAATAATAGTCAGATTTTGTATTTTGATTTGTAGCTATATTTTAGCACATATGTACAATATTTAGCCACAACAGTCAGCTCAAGATAATTTTTTAAATCAAAGATAAAATGTTTGAATTACCAAAGAGATAAATAACTGCAATTTTTTTCCGAGGACATGCATGCTTAAACTAAATCTTATTGTCCTCATTTCCAAAGAAAAGGCTATATTTTAATCATTCTACCGTCCATGTTTCTTTGTTTGTTTTTTGTGAGACAGACCCTCACTATGTTGCCCTTGGTAGAGTGCCGTGATATCACAGCTCACAGCAACCTTAAACTCTTGGGCTTAAGTGATTCTCTTGCCTCAGCCTCCCAACTAGCTGGGACCACAGGCGCCCGTCACAACACCTGGCTAGGTTTTGATTGGCACTGTCACTGTTGTTTAGCTGGCCCAGGCTGGATTTGAACCTGCCAACCTGGGTGTTTGTGGCCAGCACCCTATCCACTGAGCCACAGGCACTGCCCAACCTTCCATGTTTAGAATTTTTCAAAAGACTACTATAAATTCTTACCATGACTACTAAATTCTTTCCATTGCTAAAGACTGCAAATACGCAATCTGAGAAAATGGGCAATTTGAGACTCCCTAACACGACCAACTTGGGGACCTTGCACAAAGAGCACTGTAACTATGGAAACATTTGGAAATGAAGTTACAATATAAATCAAAGAACCTGTTCCATTATTCAAGTACCAGGCGTCTGAGATCAATTTATAGCAACTGTAAGCTATTAATAATTGTATTCTATTTAATTTGTCAAACATGATTTTCTCTCTCAATGAAATCTTTAGGAAATACTTCAGTGTTTTTCTTCAGGAGAAGAAAATGATAAATTAAATCCACTTCAGTGGTATAGTATACTTGACTGGTGGTGTTTAATCCATTTGTGAAACACCATGAAATCAAGCTTATTTAGCACTTGCCATATGTTAATAATATTTACTTCACATATGTATGTACATTTGTGTGCACATGTGTATGTATTTTTATATAAGCCTGTTTCTTCGACCAGGATTATAAATTCCTCAAGAGCAGAAAGCGTAAGCCATTTACAAACCTCTTTATCATCAGTGCCTAATGGAATGCCCATGATAGTCCTTAAAGAATGCTTCCCTGGGCCTGGCACAGTGGCTCACACTTAGAATCCTAGCACTCTGGGGGCTGAGGGGCATGGATGGCCCAAGCTCACCAGTTTGAGACCAGCCTGACCAAGAGCGAGACCCCACCTTTAAGAATAGCCAGGCATTGTAGCAGGCACCTGTAGTCCCAGCTACTCAGGAGGCTGAGGCAAGAGAATCACTTGAGCCCATGAGTCTAAGGTTGCTGTGAGCTATGATGCCACAGCACTCTACCGAGGGCAACAAAGTGTGACTCTGTTTCAAAAAAAAAAAAAAAAGGAATGCTTTCCTGACTAATGTAGCGCCTCTTTTCTTTTCTTTCTTTCCTTTTTTTTTTTTCTTGGTTTGTTTTGAGACAGAGTCTCACTATGTTTGTTGCCCTGGGTAGAGTGTTGTGGCATTATAGTTCACAGCAACCTCAAACTTCCAGGCTCAAGCGATCCTCTTGCCTCAGCCTCTGGAGTAGCTGGGACTACAGGTGCCCACCACAGTGCCTGGCTAGTTTTCCTATTTTTAGGAGCGATGGGGTCTCTCTCTTCCTCATGCTGGTCTCAAACTCCTGAGCTCAGGCAATATTCCCACCTCAGGCTCCCAGAGTGCCAGGACTACAGGTGTGAGCCACTGCATGCAGCCTCGCTCCTCTTTTCTAAGCTTAAGAGATGGACTTCAGGAAAAAAATCACAGCACAAGATTTTGATGGGAAAAATGGGAAGTAGTGATTGAACAAGTCTTAGAATCGTACAATGCTGTTCCAGAAGGAAGTACACAACACCCTTATAAACAAAAGCTTTTTTTTGAAAAAAGAAACACTAACCCAGTGCTTATTCTTTTTTTTTTTTGAGACAGAGCCTCAAGCTGTCACCCTGGGTAGAGTGCCATGGCATCACAGCTCACAGCAACCTCCAACTCCTGGGCTCATGCGATTCTCCTGCCTCCACCTCCCAAGTAGCCGGGACTACTAGTAGTAGGTGCCCGCCACAATGCCCGGCTATTTTTTGGTTGCAGCTGTCACTGTTGTTTGGTGGGCAATGTATTTTTCTCTTGTACATTAATTTCTAGGTTTTGTTTGGTCCTCAGTCTCTTTTGGGATTCTAGCCCTTTGATTGAAAGGGTTTCTTCCTGGTCATATGTATATTTGGTGCTTCAGATTCTACTTCCATAGTACCCTACAAGTCAGCCTCCATCCTTTCTGTTCTAGCTCAGAGGTCTTCATTAATTCTTATTAATTCTAAGTATAACCTCAAAATTGGTCTCGCAGCTCCAAGTCTTCATTTATAACTCATTTTATATGATGCTGCCAATTAATGTTCACTGTACTGCTGTGATCTTTTACTAAGTCATGACTATCTGTTAAGTATACACTTTCTATGCCAGACACTGTGCTAGACTCTAAAGATTCAGAGAAAAAGATACACAGGTTGTTTACATACTGCTACATTCTAAGGATGTAATTATTCTGTCCAAAATTGGTCGATGGTGAACCACTGCCAGTGGAATTCAGTATAATTTTCTCACTCTGCCCATAAGAGGATATGAGCCAAGTGACCCCTTCTAGATTAATCCCCTACTGCACCCTTGCCCTGTTCCAGTGAAATGCATTTTGCACACCTTGCCCAATGTATCCTGACTTCTCTACCTAAAATTCTCTTTCCCCCCACATCAACCTCCCGAACTTCAACTTATTATTTTAAGGCCTAGTTCAAGTGAAATGTCTCCTCTTTCCCTGCTTTCCCTCATTCAAGAGAGGAAGGAGAAATTTATTCTTCCCATAAAGTCTTGCCACCCCATATCCTAATGTTATCTCTCCTTATATTGTCCTTCTGGAATTTTCATTTACTTTCCATTACAGCAATTGTTCATTTGTTCCATCCCCTTGTTTTTGCTCCCTTTTTCTATTTGTGGGAATTAGCACAAAAACGTGTATAAATTAGTTAGGTTGTATTTTCAGGGACAAACACATTTTCTAAACTCACTTCCTTTACATTCTTCAAAATTTTATCTCGGGCTCGGCACCTATAGCTCAACCGGCTAAGGTGCCAGCCACGTACACCTAAGGTGGCGGGTTCGAATCCCCAGCCTGGACCCGCCAAACAACAATGACGGCTGCAACCAAAAAGTAGCCGGGCGTTGTGGCGGGCGCCTGTGGTCCCAGCTACTTGGGAGGCAGAGGCAAGAGACTCGCTTGAGCCCAGGAGTTGGAGGTTGCTGTGAGCTGTAATGCCACGGCACTCTACCCAGGAGGACAGCTTGAGGCTCTGTCTCAAAAAAAAAAAAAAAAAAAAAATTTTATCTCATTGGAGGTAGGGAAGGGAAGAACATGAAGAAACACAGAAGACTAATTGATGAGTTCTCCTGAAGAGTCATTTAGTCTGAAACTTGAACATGAATGCGGTTAGTCAGGGGAAGAAGAGCAGAAATGACTAAATCTATTAGCTTATGCAAAAACATAGAAGAGAGGCAATACCTTATCAATAAAAGACTATAATCATCTAACATATTAATGGAGCAATACAACCCAGCCCTACAGAGAAAAAAAATGACAAAAATTGCCAACAATACATATCATAATAGTTGCATTTTGGGGTGAGTGAATCGCCTTCAAGAATTCTTTCTCAAGGGCCACACCTCTACATTCCATTCCACATCTCCCAAAACACATGGATTCTGGCAGCCTCAGTCTTGTGCTTACTATGTGCCAGAGATGCACACTGACTCAAGCCCGGACAGTGAGATTTCTTCTCCTGAGAGTTTGGAATTGGAACTGTGAGAACAATGAAGGCAGTGTCTTCATGAGTCACTCAGGTACTACAGGATGGACATTTTTTTCTACCAAGTACACTGTGGAACAGAGAAATGTGGCCTGTATATAGATAAGAAAAAGGCAGATGCACAATCACAAACGGGGGGCGGGAGGAGGGAGGGAAGAGCACCTCTCCCCCCAGGTCTGTGCTGGTTCCCATTTGTTTCCTAGTTCCAGTCTCTCTATAAGTCTGAAAACCCTTATATCCTGACAATAAACCTCCCTTTCTGCTAAGGCTATTTCAAGTTCCCTTCAGAAATCTATAACCAGCTAGTCCTAACTCATAAGACATAAACATTTTACTGAGCCACAAAATTCCCACTTGCCAGTGTGTTGGGATTCCTACAGCATTTATCAAGCTTCTACCATGCACAAGTCATTCACCATTAGCGTATGGAAAGAGTTTTCTGTTCTATTTTCCTTAACATTTTCTTTTGACCATGGCACAAATTATTTTAGGCCACACATACTTAAAAGTTTCATGTCTATATGTAAATCCACAGCTTATGATTCCTATTTTTCAGCCAATATTCACTCAGTAAGTTGCTGATATAAACATATACATCAATATTCTGAAAGACATTTCTGGAGACAAAGGAGCAATGAGTTCAGAGTGTGTCGATTAATAGTTTAAAGAAAATTCATTGAGGGACACAGTGAAATAGCTTCTTTAGCAAGCACTGATGGAATTATCATATTCATACATACAACATGACATGATTCAGTGATTCACTGTGTATTACTCACTGGACCCCTAGGGAGCCAGACAACACAGAATCCCACCCAACAAAATAAATATAGTCTAGCAGCACAGTATTTCCCCAAATTACCCAAGCGTAAGACTCACCTAGAGTCCTACTAAACATACATATTCCAGGAGCCCACCTCAGACCTACTGAATCAGAATCTCTGAGAAACAGGGCTAGGTCTCTGTGAGTATAACAAGCATCCCTAAGAGATTCAATTTCTGTTTAGTATGAGTTTAAGAATAACC
>NW_003852445.1:10805999-10813534 GCF_000181295.1 Otolemur garnettii
AAAAAAAAAAAAAAAAAAAAACAGAAGGGGCATGCCCATCAGCCTGACACCTGTACTAACCTTGGAAGAAGTAGAACATGCTACCAGGAGGCTCTCTAAAGACAGCAATGCCGCCCAGGGCGACTCTGCTTTCAACGCTACACACAGAGATAATATGAAACAGTGTATACGCACACATGCATGGATGCACACACAGAGGAACCATCTACCCCCGTCCTGGAGACTCAGACTCTTCTAATGTGTGCAGAAGGACTGCTGCTGTGTGCTCAGATGGGTACACGGACAAGTTATGTTTACCCAACTTCAGAGAAACCACTTCAAAATATTCCTCCCAAACAACTAATTCTAACTTGTTCTTGTTTTCCTCCAACACCAGTATGACAAACTGTTTTTATACATGCATTTGACTTCTCAAACATTTGCATGCTACCATGGCAAACGCAGTGAATCCTCATGCTCTGGGAACTGTAGAACAGCCTTTGAATATGTGTCCTGCATCCTGATGTACAATGTCATTTCCTAGAGAATAGAAGGATCTACAGCAGCTCAGACCTGTCCTGACCCTGTGGTACGTGCATCAGCAGGAGACAAATGCCTAAAGCAGCCGAAAGAGAAATGCCACACTTCTAAAAGTTCGGAGTGATGAAAACACAAACAAAATAAAAAGCCCAAGCTTCAATGTCTACATGACCCCCTCTGGTCACTTAACACTTCACTGAATAGAAATCATATTCTCTACAAAAAGAGACACAAGCAGAAAGCAATCTATGAGGGAGCATCTGCCACAGCTTTGGGTCTCCCTTCACCCACAGAATTGGACAACTATGAACCCCATCTGCAAATGCACCATTTCCTTACCAGTGGTCATTTCATATTTCTGGTGCCTCCTAAAGAGACTCTGTCACAGTTGCAATTTAAAGGAAACTCTACATTCCATTGCCTACATTTTAAATTTTCATTTAATTCTTTTTTTTTTTTGAGACAGAGTCTCACTTTTTCGCCCTTTGTAAAGTCCTGTGGCATCACAGCTCACAGCAACCTCAAACTCTTGGGCTCAAGCTATTCTCTGGCCTCAGCCTCCCAAGTAGCTGGGACTACAGGCACCTGCCACAACGCCTGGCTATTTTTTGTTGCAGTAGTCATTGTTGTTTTAGCTAGCCTGGGCTGGGTTCGAACCCACCAACTTCAGTGTATGCGGCTGGCGCCATAACCACTGTGCTATAGGTGCTGAGCCTTCATTTAATTCTTTTAAACATTATGTATTAGAATAATCGGAGTCACCTTTTCCCAACCTCTATAAACTTCATGCAAAATAAATCCCTATTGAAAAATTATCTTCTGAGCTTTTAAAATCAACTATTTGCTACTTACAGCAAAGATGACTGTTTTGCAAATGAAACTGCTCTCCACTTCCTGGACATGTCTATCAGGTTGAGCAGCACTGCAGTCAAATACCCAAATATGACATTATTCTCTCAGTTCTCAGAGTAAGGGCAATATCATAAGAAACGTTTATGCTGGGTGTTACTTGTTTCCACATAGAAGCTCATCACCCCACACATAAACACCTCTTTCACACCAGTATGTTGTAGTTCTAGTATGTTCTGGAAAGTTTATAGGCATTTTAATAATTAAAAGAGGTTGGGGAATTAATGTGCTCATAACCAGTAATGTAAATATCCATAATCTCCTATGCCAGTGCTTCTCAAACTTTAACACGCATACAAACTACCTGCAGATTTTGCAAAATACAATTCTGGCTCAGTAGGTCAGAGTGGGGCCTCAGATTATGTTGTCCTAACAAGCTCCCAGGTATTGCTGATGCTGCTGATCCATGGTCCACATTCCCACTAGCAAGGTCATCTACTACAACGTCTCTTGGGAGTCCAAAGTAATCTTCCTGACACACGTGAATTCCCATCACACAATTATGAAAAAGGATATTTTTATTTTATTATGAAATGAAGTGAAATCATGTGTTCATAGTTAAAAGAACACATAGTAAATATATGGGGGAAAAGCAGTCCTTAGTTTTGGAGAATGGAAGGAAGAAGTAAATTTGGGATTATCAGTCCCTACTTTAACCACTTTATTCTCCTGTCCTCAAAATTAGTTTGACATCCTTAAAAAAGATGGAGATTGTTGCCAAGGCTTACCAGTATCCAAGATACAAAGTCATTATCTTTTACCATCTTCTTGCAACTCCCAGAGAGGCCAGTCCTGGGGTGGTTTCAGGTCTGTTATGAAGGCAGCCATAAGACTATCTCTGCTATTAGAAATACATCTAAACAACCCTGAATTTGTTTATAAAGGATTACAGAGAATTCCATGACATCTAATACTATAACCTTGTGTGAGTTTAAGCAAACTATTCTGATTAAGCAATTTTTGCTGTCTTTTTTCTTCTTTCTGATTTAGAGCATTTAACAAACTCACCCTAAAAAACCCTTAAAATCTTGAGTCTAGTCACGGTAGGAACACAACATAAGAGCATATTCAAAGCTTTTTCATTGTAAAAGACAGGGCACAGAAGGAAAGAGTTCTTATTTTTTATTTTTTTAAATTTTTTTAAAATTAAGTCATAACTTTGTATATTGATGCATTTATGGGATTCAGTGTACTGCTTTGATATACAATTTGAAATGTTTACATTGAACTAAGTAATATATCCACCACAATTATACTCATTTCTTAATAGTTTTGAAATGTACCATTGCATCATACACATTAGGTGAGATCCCCCCAAATGCCCTCCCTCCTCCCATATCCCTCTCCCCTCTCTCTCCTCTTCTCTTCTATTTTCTGGACTATAGTTATGTTTTGCCATTCATATGAATGTATAGGTGATTATGTATTGATTTCACAGTAGTATTGAGTACATTGGACACCTTTTTTTCCATTCTTGAGATACTTTACTAAGAAGAATATGGAGTTTACCAGCTCCATCCAGGTAAATATAAAAGATGTGAAGTCTCCATCCAGTGTACATATACTGGTGTACATATACCACAATTTGTTAATTCATTCATGGGTCAATGGGAACCTGGCTGTTTCCATGTCTTGGCTATTATGAATTGGGCTTCAATAAACACTCTAGGGCAAATGTCTTTGTTCTAAAATAATTTTTGACCATCTGGGTATATACCTAGTAGAGGAATTGCAGGATCAAATGGTAGGTCTATTTTTAGTTCCTTGAGTGTTCTCCAAACTTCTTTCCCAAAAGGTCATATTAGCTTGCATTCCTAAGGAAAGAGTTCTTCATAAAACTTTACTCACAAGAGCAAAAATCTAGTTATCCTCACTAAATCTGATGGCTCCTTTATCATAATTTTGTATCCCAAACATTCACATCAATACCCAGCAGCAGACAGAACCCATTGTACTAGAAATAATTAGGGTGCATTGAACTGCTCACACATGCATTAAGGTCACAGTAAAAAAACACAAATCCTATGAATACAATATACTTCCTCCTCATACAACATTTAAAATACAAGCTGTTGACAAGCTGTTCCTCTGAACTAAAAATCACTCCTCCATTATAATCTCAGTGACATCACATAGGATCCAGGCTCTCTTGTAACGACAAAAGGACACACCATGAGGAGGTGATACCTCCCAAGGCAGATATGAACCACAGACATTTCAACTTTGGAGCATAAGATTATTTTTCTCTACCTTCCAGAGAAGTTGCTGTACTGAAAGAATCCTGGTTCCTCTGGATAATTTTTACTCAGACTAGAAAGACCAGAGAAGAGAACTAGATGCCAAGCTAGAAATACACTGGCCCTTTGGGCCCTGCTTGCCACGCTCAGGAGCCAGCTTTGGGGCCTAGTGGCTATTCACAGGATTCGGAGGGGCTTTCCCCAAGGAAGGGGAGCATAAGGAAGGCTTGTGGGTAACAGGCACTGTACAAAATCAAACCAAACTGAGTGAAAGTATTGTAAGATACACGTTTTCCCCCAAATGTAGGCACAGTAGAGTGTTTTAAACAATGGAAAATATGTGGTACTAACATGTAACCTCATTAATTAACCTACTTACGTATTTCTTGTTGCTATTATAATTCCCTTGGGTGCCTTTGGATTCCAGGCCTCTTACAGAAGACTCTGAAACTCCTGTGTAGGTGAAAACAGACTGATAGTGAGAACTGGCCTGCCTGCTCCTTTTAGACCTTCTACTGATGTAAAGAATGGCAATGCATTTCTAGAGTGAGGATGAACAAACATCCATGATGAGTACTACTGTTACTTCAGAAATAGATATAGTCCAGGTTCTAGGCAGCTTACCCTGCATTTTGCAAATTACTTAGTTCCTCCTCATTCTCTAGAGATGTAACCTATAACTGAAGGAAAAGTATTTATGACACTGTTTCCGCCAAGAACGATTTCTGAACCAACTGCATCAGAAACACTTCGGTGATGTCTTAAAATGCAGATTCCTGGGCCCAACCTCAAGGAAGTCTAAATTCTAGACTTGGATAGGTTCCAGAAATCTAACCATTACTCTTAGTGATTCTGTGCTCACTAAAGTCTAGAAACTCTGGCATAAGGCAAAGCAGAGCAGAAAAGCACTGCACTACTGACTTGCTAAAAGTCTTCTAATTTATATTTATGGTGAATGTTCCAGCACACTAACAGGCAGGAGCTGTCCTCTCGGCACCATTATCCATTCTTTGCAGGTACCTTTAACCTCCTGGATACATCCACCTCCCTGGACCACAAGATCTAAATATAAACATGATGCAGTTGGTCATCTGCAGTACTGTGAGCAGTAGTATAGAGCCTTGAGAGAATACTCCAACCAAAGGATGAGAGGAATACGCAGCTCAGTGTGAGAGACAAAGATGAAACTGCTAACAAGTAAAGTAAGTCTGGATGCCGCAGTGTGAGAAAGTACAGTCAAATCCAATAAGCCTCAGTTGAATTCCACTCAAAGGAACTGAAAGTTCTGAGAAGAAAGGAGGTGCCAGGAATACTGTCAGAAGTCAAGCAGAACGAGGCAGAGGGTGTGGCATGAAGGAGGTCCTCAATCTCTAAAAATGTATTACTGGTCAACAAATCTGACATGTCAATGAAAATAAAAGCTAAATTGAAAGGGCCACACAAAAATAAGGATAAGGAAATGAAGATCTCATTAACAGACTATTCTTTGATAAGAAAAGAAAGGATGAAGGGCTCAACTACAATTCAAACTTTACCTTAGAATTGAAAACAATGTAACCTAACATTTGTACCCTCATATTAATCTGAAATGAAAATTAAAAATAAAAATAAAGAAAAAGAAAAGGAGAGAAATTGACCTAGCTTGGAATTTAAAGGTAGCGTGGCTTTGCTTAAAGATGTGAGCCTTTTCAGGAGCTCACGACCATACTTTCCTTCTGCCCTGCAGAACAAAACAGTAAAAGGTCAAAAGGTACTATGTGAGAGTATAAAAGGTTTCGCAGTCCACAACCCACCCATCCCACTAACCAAATGGATGGTCAGAGCTGGACTTACTTTCTCACTGACTCACTTGGGAATTACTCAGACAAGCAGCAGGATGACGAAACTGGCTATGCTCCCAGCTGTTCACTGTGTGTGCCTGAGTAAACAAGTCAGAAAGGCTCACCAGCCACAAACCTTTTGCTCTGAGAGTTGGAGACCTAAAGGGAATGAAGAAGGGAAACAGATAAAAACAGGTGATGACTTTGGAACAAAAGCCTGGCCTACACTCATAACCTTGGGTACCAGGAGAGGGAAGAAAGGAATCCCAGCAGTCACGGTTGAACGATTTTCCATCTGTTTATCCAAAGAAAGGATATTACTAAGGCAAGAAGATACACACTGTCAATCAGGAAGAAAATCCACTCTGTGCCTGATACTTGATGCACTGTTTTCAGGCCATTTACACTAACATCAGAACAGTCTTGAGAACACAGCCAGCACGGGTATCCACTTGATTTATTAGCTGCAATAGTACTGGTCTCTAAGAACTTATCAGGTCAATACAGAATGAGCTCCATCAGAACTCAAAGTTTCTCCAGAAAGGGGGAAGTAGGAATTAAAAATTAATAACGGTACAAGATCGGAGATTTTCACCTTCCAAAAGAAAAAAAATCATGCTATTCTAGTTATGAAGCATTTCATGGAATTGTTTTGATTAGACATGCATTAGTACAGTACAGCCTGGGCCTTTAACCTTCCCTAGCAATGCACATTCTCAAGCCTTTCAATATTCAAGTTACTGCTCTAACTTTTGAGATGTATCAAGCTGTTTTATTAAGATATAACTCACATGCCATACAACTCACCCATTTAAAGCATACAATTCAATGGTTTTTAATACATACACATACATGTATATAGGTTTGGGCAACCTTTCCCACAATCAATTTTAGAACATTTTCAAAACCCCCAAAGGAAACCCATTAGCCATTAGCAGTCACTCCCCACTTCCCTGCTCCCTTCCAGCCTTAGGCAACCACTACTCTACTTTCTGTCTCCATGCACTTGTCTATAGTGGACACTTTATACACAGCCATGCAGGATGTAACAATACTTTGGTCAACAATGGACCACATATATGATGGTGGTCCCGTAAGAGTATAATGGAGCTTAAAAACTCTTAGCACATTGTGTCACGGTAGCTGTCATAATGCAAGGCATCACTCACATGTTAGTGGAGGTACTGGTATAAACAAACCTACTGTGCTGCCAGTCATATAAAAATACAGCACATGATGTACAGTACCTAATCCTACTGACTTATGTATTTAGTACACAATACTTTCCATCGTTGTTTTGGAGTGTACTCCTTCTACTTATTTTTAAAAAGTTAACTATAGAATAGTCTCAGGCAGGCCCTTGTAGGAGGTATTCTAGAAGGCAGCACTGTTATCATGACAATTCCATGCATGTTATCATCCCTAAAGACCTTTCAGTGGGACAAGATGTGGAGGTTTTGATCATCTGGACCCTATGTAGGCCTAGACTAATGTGTTTGTCTTAGGTTTTGTTTTTTTTTTTTTTTAATTTCCTAGTATTTATTTATTGTTGGGTATTGAGGGTACAGGAAACCAGGTTACACTGATTGTATTTGTTAGGTAAAGTCCCTCTTACAATTGTGTCTTGCCCCTAAAAGGTGTGTCACACACAGAGACCCCACCCCCCTTCTTCCCTTTCTCTGCGCTTCCTTTCCCCAACTCCTTCCCTCCTTCTCTCTCTCTGCTCTCCCAGTGCCCCATCCCTCACTGTGTACTAGGTCATTAATTGTCCTCATATCAAAATTTGGTACATAGGATTCATGCTTCTCCATTCTTGTGATGCTTTACTAAGAATAATGTGTTCCACTACCATACAGGTTAATAGGTTTATCTTAGTTTTTAACAACAAAGTTTAAAAATTAAAAAAGAAATTTTTAATAGCTAAAAGCATATGAAATAAAGATACAACTGTATAGTGTGTTTGTATTTTAAGTTGAGTATTATTACAAAAGAATCAAAAGTTGTAACAAAATTTAAATGTTAGCTCAGCGCCAGTGGCTCAAGTGGCTAA
>NW_003852445.1:10814316-10816085 GCF_000181295.1 Otolemur garnettii
AAAAAAAAAAAAAAAAATATGGGCTATGTCTATGATGTCTGCATAAAAAAATCACCTAATAATGCATTTCTCAGAATATAACAAGGCCTGTGCCACGTTGCAAGATGTACTGCTGAACAATATTCCATTGTATAGGTATTTCACATTTTATTTATCCATTTCTCAGTTGATGGGTATTTAGGTTATTTCTATTTTTAATCTACTATGAATAATGCTGATAGAACTTTCTTATTAGTATCATACATGGTAGTAAATAGCCTATCATTCAGGTTATTCCAAAGGTCTGCAAAGTAAAATTTCTTAAAAATAAATGTGTTATTCAAAGTGCCATCTTAAAAACAGAATGATCGGGGCTCTAACTTGTGGCTCCTTAATCTTGAGCTTCCCAGCCCCCAGAACAATGGGAAATACATTTCTGTTCTTTTCTTTTTTAATTTGCTAGTTATAAGAAACTATCAGATTCAAATGGCTATAAAAAATGCAGGTTTGTAACATGTTTTGTCATTTATTACTGAGTTGAAGATTTAAAGGTTTCCAGTATTGATTGGTTGCTTACTTCCTTTCCTACCTATACTGCTTTTCCCTCTAAGAGTTCTCAACTTAGCCTTTCAAAAAATGGAAGTATTTTTTACTTTCATTAGCTTTAACAAGAAAACCATCACCATTACTGCCCATTAGAACTAAATAGATAATGATTATACCACACAATTTCTTCCTATTAAGCTTACTACAGTTGTCCCTTGGAGACTGGTTACAGGACCCCCTAAAGATACCAAAATCCACAGATGACCAAGTCCCTTAAATAAAGCAATATTTGCATATAACCTACACACATACATCCTTCTGTATCAGTGGTTCTCAACCTTCTTAATGCCGCAATGTATTTTCATTGTTACAAAGGGGTCGCCACCCACAGGTTAAGAACTGTTGTTCTATATACATTAAATCATCTCCAGATTATAGTACCTAATAAATTTTATATAAATAGTTATATTGAATTAGCTTTTTATTTATATTTTTTATTGTTGCATTTTTTTTAAACTGAGACAGAGTGTCCCTCTGTTGCCCTGGCTAGAGTGCCGTGGCATCATCATAGTTCACAGCGACCTAAAATTCCTGGGTTCAAGTAATCCTCCTGCTTTAGCCTCTTGAGTAGCTGAGACTACAGGTGCTCACCACTATGGCTGGCTAATTTTTCTATTTTTGTGTGGAGAGAAGATCTCGCTCTTACTCAGGCTGGTCTCTAACTCCTGAATTCAGGTGATCCTCCAGCCTTGGCCTCCCAGAGTGTTGGGATTATAGGAGTAAGCCACCAGACTAGGCCTGTATTGTTATTTTTTATTGTTTTTCTTTATCCTAAACATTTTTATCATGCAGTTGGTTGAATCTGTGGATATGGAACCCATGGATATGGAACCTGAAGGCCAACTGTATTATGTTTTAAAAACTATAGTTATATTCTGTTTCACAAAAAAATAGTTAAATGTTCTCCTAAGAAGACCATAAACTTGTAAAAAATGTTTTTTTTAACCAAGAGTAATGTAACTATGCACGAAGTTATTTTTCCATCTATTTTCTTTAAAATTGGTACCACAGAGCCTACCATGAGCATGAAGAAAGTAATGTTTACAACATACATCGAAAGACATCAAGCACTGGATTATAACACAAAAACATGATACGTGGGCAATGCAAAGTAGAGAATGCACTGAAATGTCAGCGGTAGAAAAGTAGACTGGGCTCGGTGCCTGTGGCTCAAGCGGCTAAGG
>NW_003852445.1:10816300-10827704 GCF_000181295.1 Otolemur garnettii
AAAAAAAAAAAAAAGAAATAAAGTAGACTGAAAGACAAGGTCAAGTCATAAGATGGGACCAGCCTATTTTATACACATGCACTGCAGAAATTTTTGAATTTCTACACAAAGAGGATGACTAAATTTACATATATGCCTCATAAAATGCAATCTTCTCAAGGGGTTATTTTCACCCAAGTCTAATAAAAGCCTATTTGCTATCTATCAACAAATGCTAACAGGAGGTCTCTATTGTTAGAATGTGTCAGATATTTACTTTTATCATCTGAGCTCTAGCTATAAAAGATAGAGAATCTTGTTGTCACAGAATCTTACAATTATGATTCTAAGTAACAGCTTTAGTGAGATTATGTCTATAAAATCACACAACCAGGAATTTTCACTCCTTCAAAATGCACAATAGTTACTTGCCCATATACAGAGCTTGTTTCCATTTTTTGAGAACAGTTTGGTGACTAGCTATTCACATCCCATATTTACCCTTTTCCTTTTCTTTCATACTGAGAGGTGCCATAGCATATTAGTACTGATTCTGGAGCAAGACAGCATGAACCTAAATACCATTTTACCTTCTAGATGGATTCTTAACCTCTTTAAATGAGGATAAATACCAAGTATTGATATACATAAAATGCTTAGACACACAATAATTAACCATTATTTTAACAAACCAAATTCTTCATATAGAAGCAATAAAAGCATACATGCTATATATATATATGTATATATATGTATGTATATATATAGCTTCCTTTCATTTTATTTTATTTATTTTTTTATTTATTTTTAGACAGGGTCTTACTTTGTCACCCTCGGTAGAGTACCGTGGTGTCACAGCTCACAGCAACCTTAAACTCTTGGGCTCAAGTGATTTCCTTGCCTCAGCTTCTGGATTAGCTGGGGACTACAGGCGCCTGCCACAATGCCCAGCTATTTTTAGAGATGGGGTCTTGCTCTTGCTCAGTCTGGTCTTGAACCCACAAGCTCAGCCAATCTACCCACCTTGGCCTCCCAGAGTGCTAGGATTACAGGCGTGAGCCACTGCCCTTGACCTCTTCCTTTCAAGGATAGAGTTCAAACTCCCAAAAGGCTAAAAATGGCTAAGATCTGGTCCAGGCCATCTGTTCAGCCTTGTTTCCACACCTCTCTGAGACCTGCAGTAACATGACAACCTCTAACCTTTCTGGTACCAGGGACCGGTTTCATGGAGACAGTTTTTCTATGAAAACGGGGGCAAGAGGGTGATTTTGATTTGAGTCTTCAAGCATTTGATTTATTATGGTTGCTATGCAGTGAAACCTCTCTGCTACTGATAATCTGTATTTGCAGCCTCTCTGCCGTACACTAGCATTACCACCTCAGCTCCACCTCAAATTATCAGGCATTATAGTCTCATAAAGAACATACAACCTAGATCCCTCACATGAACCATTTACAGTAGGGTTTGTATCTTATGAGAATCTAATGATGCTTCCTCCAGAACATCTCCTACCAGGATCCTTCACCTGGCTAGCCCACTCTGACCTTTAAAATCATTCATTCACCACCACCTCTAGGAAGGCTTAACAAATATGGCTCCAGCCTTTCACTGATCCCTCCTTATTCTAAAACCAGAATCATGATATTCTTCCCTATGGACTCCCATGATACGTAATATAGGTATCCCTGCGCTTGACTGCCTCCAACTATGTTCATATATACTTTGAGGAGTATATCATCACCTCTCAACTATGAGGGAAGGTTCTGTCACTGATTCTACAAGACCAGTACTAGATTTGCAAATACAAAAGTGCTTAATATATGTTTTTTTGGCTGGGCGCGGTGGCTCTCACCTGTAATCCTAGCACTCTGAGAGACCCAAGTGGGTAGACAGCTTAAGCTCACAAGTTCGAGACCAGCCTGAGCAAGAGCAAGGCCCTATTTGTAGAAAAATAACTGGGCATTGTAGCAGGTACCTGTAGTTCCGGTTAATCAGGAAGCTGAAGCAAGAGGATCACTTGAACCCAAGAGTTTGAGGTTGCTGTGAGCTACGACACCACAGCACTCTACCAAGGGCAACAAAGTGAGGCTCTGTCTCATAAACACATAAATAAACATTTTTTTGGCTTGGCGCCTGTGGCTCAAGTGGCTAAGGTGCCAGCCACATACCCTAAGGTGGCGGGTTTGAATCCAGCCCAGGCCTGCCAAACAACAATGACAGCTGCAACCAAAAAATAGCCCGGCGTTGTGGTGGGCGCCTGTGGTCCCAGCTACTTGGGAGGCAGAGGCAGAAGACTCGCTTGAGCCCAGGAGTTGGAGGTTGCTGTGAGCTGTGAAGCAACAGCACTCTACCCAAGGGGATAGCTTGAGGCTCTGTCTCAAAAAAATAAATAAATAAATAAAATAAAATAAACATTTTTTGTTTGCTGATAGAACATTTTAGCCAGTCTCTGACTTTGGTTTTGGTATCCTTTTGCACTGCTGAAAATGACTGAGGATTTCCATGAGCTTTTATTCATGTGGATTATAAATGTGGAATATTCTTAACATACCAGAAATTTGCAAAATATGTATTAATTTCTTTAAAAAAAAAGGTTAATAACTCTCAACATTATTATGAAAGTCTGAACGAAACTTAAAAATTGATCTTGCATTGTGGTGGGTGCCTGTAGTCCCAGTTACTCAGGAGGCTGAGACAAGAGAATCACCTAAGCCCAAGAGCTGGAGGTTGCTGTGAGTTGTGATGCCATGGCACTCTACCGAGGGTGAGAAAGTGAGACTCTGTCTCTATAAAAAATAAATAAATAAAAAATAAATTAATCTTTTGATACGAAATATACCATTCTGACAGTTCTATCTCCATTCTCATCCTTTTCTCATTCTCAATTCTCATACTTCTCCTCCCTCCTTTGGGACACTTTTTTTCCTTTTCTTTTTTCTACATTGTCTCCCATAAATGTATTCAAGAATGATTTGCGATTAAAAATTTGTCTTTTATTTGACAACATCTTAGTTGCATACTTTGTTTTTTTTATTTTCTCACACTTTATTTTTGTGGTTTTTTATTTCAAATCAATATGGGGATTCTTTTCTCTCTTGCTTTGTAGTCACCCCCTGTAGTGAATAGCTCAGAGTTAGTAAATGCTGCTCGAATGTTTCGCGATTAGAAGTGGGGGAAGCAACAGCTTTTATGAAACTACACGATGGGAATTCAACTGATAAATTTTTAACGTTCTATTAGATTATAAAAAGTGTTAATGAGATTTTAAAAATAGAAATGCTGAAGTTATTTTTATGTGATGAAAATACATTAAAAATTAGTGTCCTTAGAATCTGCTGTATGAAGGCCAGAATTAGAAAGTGATAGGGATTTGGCTATTGCACTAGGGCGGTAGAATATAGATGATTTAAATTAATTCTGTAATTTTGTTATATCAGTCTTTCTATAGCAACAAAAGCTATGGATAATTCTCAATTTACATATGCCTTTACTTTTCTCTATGAACTGTTCAGAGATACGTAATTGGTTTGAATTTTAAGAACTAACATATGCTGAGGTGAAAAACTCAAGGTCTAGACCAGGGCAGGCAAATTACAGTCCCAGGCTGATCCAGTTTGCAGATAGTTTTTATATGGCCTTCAAGCTAAGAATATTTTTTATATTTTTAAAAGAGTGTAAAAAACAAAACAAACAAAATGAAAATGAATAATAGGTAAAGGAAATTGTACATAGTCTGCAAAGTAAAAAATATTTACTATGTGACCTTTTATTTTAAAAGTTTGGACCCAGCATGGTGGCTCATATCTATAATCCTAGCACTCTGGATGGTGAGGTAGGAGTTTCCCTTGAACACAGGAGTTTGAGATCAGCCTGAGCAAGAACAAGACCCCATCTCTACTGAAAAAATAGAAAAAACTAGCTGGGCATTATTGGCAGGTACCTGTAAGTGCTGCCTACTTAAGATGCTGAGGCAGGAGGATCAGTTGAACTCAAGAGTTTTGGGTTGCTGTGAGCTAGGCTGATGCCATGGCACTCCAGCCTAGCGAGAGACTAGCCTAGCAAGAGACTGAGACTGTCTCAAAAAAAGCAAAAACTTTGCCTTACTGAGTGTGTCCCTCCTAGCAACTTGGGGGGCTGAAGCAGGAGGATTGCTTGAGGCCAGGAGCTCAAGACTAGCTTACACAACATAGTGAGACCCTTTCTCTAAAAAAGAAAAAATTATTAGCTAGGCCAGTGGCATCCACCTGTATTGCTATTCAGGAAACTGAGGCAGGAGGATTGGTTGAGCCCAGGTGTTGAAGACTGCAATGAGCTATGATTGCACCACTGCCCTCCAGTCCAGGTGACAGAGCAAGACCCCATCTCTTAAAAACAAACAAAATGTCTGCCAATGCCAGATATAAAGCAATCACCTTAGTGCCTAATCTACAATATGTACTTAATATAAGGTACTGTTATTAATTCTCATATTAGCATTCCTGTCTTTTATTGTCCTTAATTATATTCCCTCAATATTACTTTTTAATTTCTGAACTTTGTCTCATTACATTAACTACAAACTAGCTGTATATCAGTGTCATTGTTTGCTTTTTGCATTCTTTTCATCTAGCCTATTCTTGAAATAGGCTGACCTTTCTTTTACTCTGGTAAAAAAATTTTTACGACATAAAAATTACCATTTTTCTTTTTTTTTTCTTTTTTGAAAACAGAGTCTCACTTTGTTGCCCTTGGTAGAGCGCTGTGGCATCATAGCTCACAGCAACCTCAAACTCTTGGGCTCAAGTGATCCTCTTGTCTCAACCTCCCAAGTAGCCGGACTACAGGTGTGCACCACAACACCTAGCTAATTTTTCTGTTTTCAGTAGAGATGGGGTCTCATTCTGGCTCAGGCTGACTTTGAACTCATGAGTTCAGGCAATCCACCTCATCTCAGCCTCCCAAAGTGTTGGGATTACAGGTGTGAGCTGCTGCACCTGGCTCTCCTTCGCTTTTGAAAGATGCTTTTACTGCTTAAGGAATTTTAGGCTGACAGAGTTTTCTTTTTCTTTAGTATTGGCTTCTATTTTTTTAATTAATAAAAGCTGTTTTGTTTGTTTGTTTTCGGAACAGTTTTGGGTTCACAGCTGAATTGACCATAAAGTACAAAAAGTTCCCATGTACTCCCCTGCCCTAAAAAATCCTCTTTGCTTTGCCTTTCTCTCTTAACCCCTAGAAACCCTGTCATATAGTTGAAATCAGATAGCATGTAGCCCTCTCAGATTGGTTTCTTTCATTTAATGAAACATATTTAAGTTTCTTCCGTGTCTTTTCATGGCCTGATAGCTCATTGCTTTTTATGGTGCCATTGACCCACTGAAGGACATCTTCGACATTTCCAAGTTGTGACAATTCTGCATAAAGTCG
Source organism: Otolemur garnettii (assembly GCF_000181295.1). Lineage (NCBI taxonomy): Eukaryota > Metazoa > Chordata > Mammalia > Primates > Galagidae > Otolemur > Otolemur garnettii. The sequence continues at coordinate 10,821,684 of NW_003852445.1, forward strand.
CTATAAACATCCACGTGCAGGGTTTTCGTGGGGTTTTGGAGTTTTCGTTAGAGACAAGTTCTCACTGTGCCATCCAGACTGGAGCATATTTGCTACTCACAAGTGCAAGATACACTACTCACAAGTGCAACACTACAGCCTCAAAGTCCTGGGCTCAAGTGATCCTCCCACCCTCAGACTCCAGAGTAGCTAGACCTTCAGGCCTGTGCCATCATACTCAGCCACATGCAAGTGTTTGTGCAGATGTAAGTTTTCGGTTCATTGTGGTAAATGCCAAGGAGTGTGACTGCTAAATTATACAATAAGAGTATGTTTAGTTTTGTAGGAAACTGCTTGTTTTCTGATAAGTCTATGGGAATTCATCTTTGTTCCTCTGTATTTAATGTGTTTTTCTTTGGCTATCTTCAAAACTTGCAGTTTATCTTTGGTTTTCGTTAATTTCAGCATGATTATCTTAGGGGGATATGAGAATATGTGTTTGGCGTTTATCCTTCTTGGAATTTCCTGAATCTGTGATTTGGTATCTTTCATTTATTTTGGAAAACTCTCAGCCATTATTTCTTTTAAAATTTCTACTTCCCCATTCTTTTTCTTCTGAAATTCCAATTACTACAAATTTGTGTTATTACATTAGACAATTTGATATCATCCCAGAATGCTTACTCAGTTCTGCTTACCCCTCCACCCCCGTTTTTCCCTTTGTGTTTTAGTTTGGGTAATTTCTATTCACTACTTTCAAGTACATAGATTTCTTTCCTCAGCTGTGGCAAACCTACTGATGAGCCCATCAAAGACATTCTTTATCATTTTTATTGTGTTTTACCTGTTTACCATTTCCACTGGATTCTTCCTTACAATTTCCATCTCTCTACTGAAACTCCCCATCTAATCATCGATGTTGTTCATCTTCCATTAAACTATTTATGATTAATCATAGGTATTTCAAATTCCCTAATTGTGATAACATCTGGGCCATCTTTAAATCTTCTTCTATTGAATGCTTTGTCTCTTGACAGTAGGCTGGTTTTTCTTGCTCTTTTGTGTCTCGTAATTTTCTTACTGAATACTGGAGACCTCCAATGGTCTAGACCAATGCTTTTCAACCAGTGTGCCATGAAAGGATCTTAGCTGTAATGTGAAAATTTTTAAAGATCCATTAATTAAGGCTCAGCACCTATAGCTCAGTGGGTAGGGCACCAGCCACATACATGGGGGCTGGTGGGTTTGAATCCGGCCCAGGCCTGCCACACAACAATGAGAACTACAACAACAACAACAAAAATAGCCGGGCATTGTGGTGGGCACCTGTAGTCCCAGCTACTTGGGAGGCTGAGGCAAGAGAATCACTTAAGACCAAGAGTTTAAGGTTGCTGTGAGCTATGATGCCATGGCACTCTACCAAAGGCAACACAGTGAAACTGTCTAAAAAAAAAATCATTAATTATTTTCAAAAGAGTTCAAAGTGGGCGGTGCCTGTGGCTCAAAGGAGTAGGGCGCTGGCCCCATATGCCAGAGGTGACAGGTTCAAACCTAGCCCTGGCCAAAAGTGCAAAAAAAAAAGAAAGAAAGAAAAAGAGTTCAAAGCACAGTAAGTATATCTTTTACTCTTTTTCTCAATCAACATAATTTAAGTGTGCTGTGGAAGTTTAACTATAGGTTCAAGAGTGCTGTGAGATTAAAAAAAAAAAAAAAAAAGGTTGAAAAACACTGACCTAAGGTCTTTTGACCTTAGAAAAGGGTATAGGTGGAGCTTTGCATCTTTACCACGCTGCAGCAACTACCCACTCCAGATCTGAGGAACTAAGGCATGACTTCTCTGGCCTTCCACCCTAACCCTAGTCTTCCTGTGAGTACCCAGTAGAGGTCCTTGGATATGAAACTTTAAGTGGGTGTAAACTCCCGTTGTGTCTGCAGCTCCTAGGCATTCTATACTTTTAGCTTAGCCCACACTCAACATTTAAGAGTTTGTTAAAATTTTGGGCTGCATTCTTATTCATTTGTGTTAGTCCCACGTTCCTCCTATCTTCTGCTATAGGTGAGCCTGTCTGCATCTGTCTCTCTGTAGAAGCACCTTTATATTTCCCAGATTTCAAGCTAGCTGATTACCCTGAAACCTCAGCCCTCTGAGAATAAATGAAATTATAACTTTTCTTAAGCCTTATCTCATCTTTTCTGGTTTGTGGTGTGACAAGAACACCAAGAATCCTTATAGATTCCTATTTCCAAGGTATAAATCAGTCCCCTCTTATTTTTAAATACTCTGGGTCTCAAATACTTAACAATTTCCCTTGCTCATCTATTTTAGTGACATCACACCCAATGTCATCATACACAAAGAAGTTTGAACTATCCTGTACACATCCTATTGCAATAATAAGCAGATATTTGTCCACTGTAACGACCCAAGCTATTTTTAAGTTGCTACCATTGTTACTCAGACAAGACAAATTCTTTAAGGCTATCTACCTTTCTGCAGGATTTCATGTATTTTATGATTGTCTAGTCCTCAATTTACTGCCATTCAACAAAGTAAATCACTCAGACAATCCTCTGACAACTACTTTCCGTTATTGCTCTGAACACCCCAAAAGTTCAGTCCCCCTCTTCTTTTCCATTATAATCCATCTCTAGACTCAATATTTTTTCATTATTCCTCATATCTCTAGCCTTGAAACTCTCCAGGGCTAGCATTTTCTAATCCCGTTGATGAATCCATGCTCGAGCACTTCCTTGCCCTATAATCGTCCTCAGATTATCAAACCTCTCTGAATTTTAGTTTCCTCATGTGCAAAGTGAAGATAATAGTGTAAGCAACTAAATGAGAAAATGTATTATCTTTGAAAAGTGCCTGGCTATTGTCCTTTTCTAACATTAATAGCTGATTAAATATTGTATTTATAGCTAATTGTATAAAGACTGAAGTATCTCTCCCTTAGTCAAACATATAATTCTCTGTTATGATGTTACTTCAAATTAAACTTTAAAATCATTTTTGGGCGGCACCTGTGGCTCAAAAGAGTAGGGTGCTGGCCCCATATGCCGGAGGTGGCGGGTTCAAACCCAGCCCCAGCCAAAAACTTCAAAAATAATAATAATAAAATAAAATCATTTTCATTTAACATGCCTTTTCTAGGAGTGCAACCTGCTCCAAACACGAGGTCCTCCTATGTACTACAAAAATCTTTCTCTTTTGAACTCTCATTCATACAGAGACATGTAGCATACATATATGTGTATCTCTGTATGTACATTTTTTTGTTGTTGTTTTTGACTGGGGCCGGGTTTGAACCTGCCACCTCTGGCATATGGGGCCAGCGCCCTACTCCTTTGAGTCACAGGTGCCACCCTATATGTGTGTTTTTATACATACATGATGATTTGTGACTTCTGCACATCTGGCCTTCCATCTGTAGCAAGGACAGTGCCAGGCACAAGGCTTAGCTCATTTTTTCTTGGACAGACTCCATTACCCAGTCATATATTTCACTGACTCAAAAAGACCCAAGCAAATGATCTCATAGTCTTGGTAATTAAAAAACTTCCTGCCGACATGAATTTTCAGCGATTGTCAAAGGTATTCCAGAGTGATAAACTGCTTCTGCAAGGCTTGATCAATTTGTTCCTCTTGATCTTCAGGTTCAAGAGACTTCCTGTCTATAAACAATGTCCCTAAGAATATTTTGGCGCAGCTGCTAGCAGTATCCTTGGAATGCTGACTGGGTATGCATTCCCTCATAACAGTAATTTTCAAGCTAAAAAAGACTCATAAAAAGAGGATTTACAGATCAAAAGACAAAGAATTAGCTTGTCTTAGTAGCATTTGAAAATGCATTTGGTAGCATTTGCAGATCATCTGGAAGTTTCTTTCCCTTAGAATATAACTTACATGCAGAAAAGTTCCATAGGTTAGAAAGCAATCTTATATTTTTACTAAAAACAAAGAAAATTTGTAGAGTAGTAGTGTGCATACCACCACTAACCAAAGTATGTACACACCTAGTACATACTTCAGACTTCACACAAAACAACTTTCTATCTCTATATTGGTTTCAACCACCAAGATTAGAATGATTTTGTAATAATTAATATTAATGGAATTATAATTATGATTTATATGTACTCTGAATATCTATTAATTCAGCTAAAATATACAAATACATTTAAACGATTCTAAATATATACCATTCACAAAGGCATATAATTTCTTTTAGCTTCTTTGAATCTCAAGGGTTACTAGGCACAGAGGAGTTAGATATTATCTTTTTTTCAACTCCAGAACATTTAAAGTTGCTCTTAATGACCAGGCTGAACCATCTGAAGTAGAACAAGAAACATCTTATTTCTAATCTCTACAAAAGAGATGGCTGAGACAACTAAAAGTAGTCTACTCTCTCCATTCTCAGTAATTTGAGGCACAATAAGGAGCTAGGGAATATATACACCAATATTTCAAAAGTCAATTAATGGCAAGGCACGGTGGCTTGTGTCTATACTCCCAGCACTTTGGGAGGCCATGCTGAGAGGATTACTTTAAGCCAGGAATCTGAGACAGGCCTGGGCAACACAGCCAAACCTCCTCTCTACAAAATGTACAAAAAAAAAAAAAATCAGTCAGGTGTGCTCATGTATGCATGTAGTCCCAGCTACTCAGGACTGCGTAGGAGGATCACCTGAGTCCAGGAGTTTGAAGTTGCAACAAGCTATGATCATACCACTGCATTCCAGCTGTGTGACGGAACAAGACCCTGTCTCTTGGGGGAGAAAAAAATCAACAAGACTAAATCCATATAGCAGAAAAATGATTCACTAAATGCTTGCATATGAAAATATCATAAGTCCCTGCTAACAGATATACATCTTATTTTTATATTTCAAAGTTGTACTATAATGCTTAAGTGTATAGGAATTATAATGAACTTATAATAAAAGCTTTATATAAAAATCTTCCTGTTATATAGTTTTAGAAGGCATTTTAAGAGAATAAAACCCTGATGAGAATATAAGAACTCTTTGTATTAAGCATTTTTTTACTATTTTAATATTCATAATTCAATCTTTCTAATGCTTTTTTTTGAGAGAGAGCCTCAAGCTGTCCCCTTGGGTAGAGTATGTGGCATCACAGCTCACAGCAACCTCCAACTCCTGGGTTCAAGCGAGTCTCCTGCCTCAGCCTCCCAAGTAGCTGGGACCACAGGCATCCACCACAACGCCTGGCTATTCTTTGGTTGCAGCCATCATTGTTTGGCAGGCCCGGGCTGGATTCGAACCTGCCACCTTAGGTGTATGTGGCTGATGCCTTAGCCACTTGAGCTATAGGCGCCGAGCCTCTAATGCTTTTTGAAAATGCTATTTTTTTTTTTTTTTACTAAGAAGGAACCCCTTTATCTACCACCCCACCTTCACTGATGTTCCCTTTTCATATTTCTATTTACAAGTCCTCTATTAAAATGAAAATGTCTCAGAGACAAGTTTTATTAGTGAGTATCTTATTTGTGTTTAGCCAGATGAGAAAAGGGTCTCACAGGACCCTCTGTAAAAATCCTGTTTAACTTTGCCCTTCTATTTGCAGAATCAGAGGGTATCCAATTTGCAAGACTCTCACTCACAGGCTAGAACTACATCTCCAAACACCCTCCTTGACAGGATCTGTGCCACTTATACCCACTAGGGTGACCCTGATTTCCCGGCAAAAGCAAAAAGGAACTTTCGAAAGAAAGTTCTGCACCTTAAGGTCATGCTCCCTTCTACTTTTTGAACATTGAGGCCATTACCTGGTTCTACCTGATTTCTTGGACTCTAGACTACTGCTTTTCTTATCTCTGAAGTCAGAAAATCTCAGTTTAATTCCTAACCCAATCACTTAATAGCTTTTTGATCTTGAACTTACATGTTCTGATCATCAGTTTCTTTATTTTTATTATTTTATTTTATTTTTGAGACAGAGCCTCAAGCTCTCCCCCTGGGTAGAGTGCCGTGGCATCACAGCTCACAGCAACCTCCAACTCCTGGGCTCAAGTGAGT
>NW_003852445.1:10827734-10833453 GCF_000181295.1 Otolemur garnettii
GTTGCAGCCGTCATTGTTGTTTGGCAGGCCCTGGCTGGATTTGAACCCACCACCTTAGGTGTATGTGGCTGGTGCCTTAGCCACTTGAGCCACAGGCGCCGAGCCAGTTTCTTTATTTTTAAAAACAGGAATCATGTCACTTCTCAGATGACTGACAGCATCTGAATGAGATGAAATAACATACAAGATACGAACTTGATTAACTATGAAATCTTAAATACCAATTTAATCGACATATATGAACAAAGCATACCCAGAATTTGGAAGGCAAAGCTAAACATGAATCTAGAAAGGGTAAACATGTAATAGATGACATCACTATCTGTCGAAGTCCATATAAAAAGGCCACCTCGGTTCTTCTACCCCAAGTTCAATGAGATGGAAGATCAGGCATATCAGCAAAAATGATTCATATAAAATAAAGCTGTAATCTATGTAAGATGTGAACAAAGAATATATTAATAGAATGTGGTAGTATAAATGGATGTTTTGGAAACAAGGAGTTTCAAAGGAAAAGGATTGGGCAGTATTTAACCAGCAGTATCCAAGGAAAATGGATGCTGACTCAGCAGGCATTGTGATTTTGAGAGAAAAATGTTCTGTAGCAAGCTTAATATATCAGTCTTTACTATAATATACTGAAACAGCCTGCAAAAGTACTTCCTTTATTCTGATTCTATGTTCACTAAGCCACCTTTGGATTACTAACTGCATCAGCAAAAATTAAAATGAGACCTAAACTGATGTGATTCCCACAAGGGCACTGTGAGACCTTTGGGTGGAAAGCTAGCAATTCTCTACTGACTTCTCTTTCTAACTTGCTGTACCTGTTTCAACATTAGCTATTTTTACTGAGAAAGTACTCTGCATATGTATCAAGAGCCTTATAGCTGTTTCCTTTTTTTGACTCTATACTTCTGTTTCTAGGTTCTAATACCAATGTGAAAAATACATTTATAAAGTTGAAAATTACAGAACTATATATATATTTAAAAAAAGAAAAAAGGAAATTATAGTACCCATACTCCATGAATATTTCATAATATTTTTTTAATGGGTATGAAGACTACATAGTAGGGGTCACAAAGTCAAATGCCTGTACAATCATCAAAGAAACAATACAGAGGGCTCAGCACCTGTGGCTCAAGCAGCTAAGGCGCCAGCCACATACACCTAAGGTGGTGGGTTCAAATCCCCAGCCCGGGCCCGCCAAACAACAATGATGGCTGCAACCAAAAAATGGCCAGGCGTTGTGGCAGGCGCCTGTGGTCCCAGCTACTTGGGAGGCTGAGGCAGGAGACTTGCTTGAACCCAGGAGTTGGAGGTTGCTGTGAGCTGTGATGCCACGGCACTCTACCCAGGGGGATAGCTTGAGGCTCTGTCTAAAAAAAAAAAAAAAACAATAAAGAGAGAGAGAAACAGACTGCCTTAGGAGAAAACAGGGAAAGATGAAGGCTGTACACTACTAACAAAGGCAGCCACTACCCGCTTTAGTCATTTATTGCCACAGAGGAATGAGGATCCAACGTTGTTAAAACTTCTGATTTTTTTCAAGAGAAACTGAAAATCAGGATCTCTTGTGAAATACCTTAACTCTCTAACATTAGCAATTAATTCAGTTTTTAAAAAACTGAGTGAGGTAGTATTATGAGGACCAAACAAAACATGTCTATGGCCTGATTTGGCCTGAAGTCCATTAGTTTGAACTTGACTCTGTAACTTTGAAAAATCTTTATAACGTTAAAAAACGCAAAATATTAGAACATATGTCAAATTATATAAATGCAATATACTCTTCTCACAAACAGATATATAAAAACTATTCACATGTGCTACATGTAATATAAGCCAGAATAAATTTTGTTATGAACATTAATTTTTATCTCTATAAAAACAGTCATCTGCATGTCTCAAGACATTTATGTCACATTGCCTTTTATTCTTTTAAATCTGGAATTGACTTCCAAAATCAACTTAACATATTCTACACTTTTTAATATACTTGAGCTGGAAATGTGTCTCTTTCTAGTGAAGAAAACTATAAACAATGCTCATAACTTTAATAACATTTTGAGTCAATCATACACAGAAGAGTGATATTATACAAAACCACAAATACACATGTGTAAGATAATAATAACTAAGACTGGATTGAGATGGTAAGTTTTATGCACATGTCTGAATCCCAAATCCAATGAAATGGAAAAAAATACCCTAAAAGAATAAATTTAGAATTCTAGTGAAAGCAAAAAAGAGTGCTAGGAGATCATATATTTTGAGGATTTCTCAAAGTAAAGAAAGCATGTGTGGAATCAGATCAGAGAAACAAGATCAGAGGAAATCTCAGTTCTAAACACTTGTAGTAAAAACTGCTGTGAAGGCAGGTAGACTTTCAGGGATCTCCGAACTTATAGTCAATTGAACAAAGAGCAGATGGAGGTTCTCACGCAACCATCAGGATGAACAAAGTATACCAGGTACAGCAAGGCAGGTTCTTTCCTTCTCTGGGTTATGCAGCTGACCGATCAAAGCAAATAATGTGAATGCTGGGGTCCAAGCTACTCAGGCTCTGTCCCTTCAGCCTCACTTGATTGCCAGCCTCCCTCAATATGACAGTGGCTCAGGATGTGTGCTAACCAGCAGCAGTGGCGGGACAAGGAAGAGAAGGAAAGATGCTTTATTTGGGGAGACAGAAGAGTGTTTCAGAATAGATTTCTTTGGCTTACCAACTGGCAGAGCTTGCATCATGACTATAGGATTATAACAGCCAGGGGAATGGAACTTTTTGAAAATTGTCACAAAGGCATCTGAATATGACAGTTGGACATGCTGTTTCAAGCATAATTCAAAGTTGGACAATTAAGTTTGTGAACTCATCCTAGAAAAAGCGCTACATACCTTATTTCTGAATATCACTTCAGTCACTTTCAAAGTACTCCCCTTGAGTTTGCAAACTTAATTGTACGACCTCCTATGATGACATCTCTGCTGGCCATTCCAGAAAAAGAGTTCCAAAATTGCTTTGAAGGGTGAACTGGGCACTGGCATCAGTGCATAGCTTCCCAAGGAGACTATTTTGAAGGTGACCCATAGTGATATTCACCAGCAAGGTATGCAAAATCAGTTTGAGGTACCAGAAAGAGCTCAGGTTCTTTCTGTGAAGGAGATGTTTCTGAGCATCCCTAAAGTGAAAGAATTAGAGAGAAGACTAAACAGGGGATTGTGAAAAGCATTGCTATGGGTTACAGCTTACTTAACATTCTTTGAGAGAAGCAAGGTAAGACAGATTCCTCTTAAATTCCTTCTGGATGCTGGACTGAGCTCCTTTGCATGCAACGCTACAGAAAAGGTGCGCCAGGGCCTTGTCATTCATGAAGGTCAGGGACCAAGGGGCATCATTGGAGGTGGAAGGGAAAGTGATAATCGAGGGATCCAGCAGCCACGTGCACTTTTTTCTTTGTCCAAGATACTTACGTCCTAAACTAAAATTAAAATGGGTTTCTAAGTAAAACAGCAGCTTTCAATCACTAATAAATCTTCTTTCCTCTCTCTCAAATACACAGAGCTTTTAAAGGTTTGCTTTAAGGAACTAGAATGAGGAATAAAAACTAGTCAGTTAATCTGGATTCCATTTTATTTTTTGGCCACTGTTCTTTACAGGGAAAACCACTTCAAGGATTAATGAAGATTGCTAGGTAGGGGTAGTGACTGAGGAGAATTCATATATTCCAGTAATTCTGGAGAAGATTCAGAATGGAACTACAGGGTAAAAATTAAGGAAGCAATTATAAGAACTTCTGAACTTAAACTTCTTTAACAGACCCTCAGTGACTCCATGGCAAGGCCAACACAGCCAAATTTCAGAGTACGTCTAGTTAGTCTATAAGGAGTATAAGATGTTTTTCTCTTCCGAGCATATCTGCATTGCACAAGGCCAACAACATTTTTAAAACAATGTTCAGCCTTTACTAGTAAATGGACAATATATTTCAAGACAAAGGAAGAGGCCTTTATGGTGCTCTAAAAATCTCAGACATGTTCTCGTTTTTCTCCACTGACTGCAAGAAGTCCAACTTTGCTTAAAACTCTACCTTATTATCATAGGTTCCCCAGTTTACCATTTACTGTTTTGTCTCTGTTAAGTCACTTTCTTGCTCCCATAAAAGGGAGCTTATCGATAAGCTTATATTTTCTTCATTTCTTATTCTTTTTCACCATACTGAATGTTATCTCAATTTATCAGAGCATTTACTTCTCTGATCTAAATTCCAATTCAACCTCAAGCTCTAAGCAGGAAACCTTCACAAACTAGGCAGTCACGAACTCAGCTTCAACCAGGTATCCCAACGGGATTCACAAGGTGTACCAGAGAGCTTTGTATAGAGTCTGTCCATTATTACCATTTATTAGCTAATGCTACTTTTCCTCTAAAATAGGTCACTAATCTTCCTAAGATTCAAGAAAAGGGAAGTAAACAGTATTTTTCTCCCTAGTTGACAACCAGGAATAATTAAGTAATATAAATGGACTCAATGTTCCTCATAAAATCAATCATCATGGTAAAAATTAAAGGCCACTGACTTCAAGACATACAGTGACGTTACACACCACAACCTAACTGGTTCTATTCTAGGCTGTTTTTCTTCTTCTTCTTCTTTTTCAAGCTTTAATAGTTTGAAAACTACAGATTGTTCTAAAGTTTAAACTTGATATTAGGCAATCTGATACCTAAAATTCCACAAGCTTAAAGTTTCTCAGGCCTTGCTATGTGCAGTGGCTCATGCCTATGATCTCAGCACTTTGAGATGCCAAGGCAGGAATATTTTTGAGGCCAGGAGTTTAAGACCAGCCTGGGCAACATAGGGAGACCCCATCTCTACAAAAAATAAAAAAAATTAGCCGAGCTTGTTATACACACCTATAGTTTCAGCTACTCAGGAGGCTGAGGTAGGAGGATCACATGGGCCCAGTAGTTTGAGGCTACAGTGAGCTCTGAGATGCCACTGTACTCTAGCCTAGGTGACAGAGCGAGACCCTGTTTCTAAAAATAAAACAAAAAATTTTTTTTAAATCTTTCTCTGGCTTTTTAGAATGAAATATCCCTGGGAACAATAATATTTTAAACTCTCATTTTTATCTTCCATAAGTAAGTTTCAGCTTCTTTCATAAGAGTTTCATATAACATGAGAGAGAGGTCAGTTTATGCATCATTAGTGGATTTGAGAAGGGCTAATGATAGGAAAACTAGAATTAGGGAGAATCAGAGAGACTAATTTTGTCTTCGTCATATTGTATATTCTTTTTTTAAAAAGAGTAAGGCACCAAGGTGGGTAGATTGCCTGAGCTCACAGGTTTGAGACCAGCCTGAGCAAGAGTGAGACCTCATCCCTAAAAATAGCTGGGCGTTGTGGCAGGTGCCTATAGTCCCAGCTTCTTGGGAGGCTTTCACCTTTGTATGTATTGAGTCTAGAATGATTTATCTGCCTCAAGCTGAGGCAAGAGAACCTCTTGAGCCCAAGAGTTTGAGGTTGCTGTGAGCTATGACACTATGGCACTCTGCTGAGGGTGACAAAGTGAGATTCTGTCTCTAAAATGAATCCATAAATAAATAAATAAGAGTGGCTCGGCTTGGCACCTATAGCTCAACCGGCTAGGGCGCCAGCCACGTACACCTAAAGTGGCGGGTTCGAATCCCCAGCCCAGACCCGCCAAACAACGA
>NW_003852445.1:10833914-10838520 GCF_000181295.1 Otolemur garnettii
AAAAAAAAAAAAAAAAAAAAGAGTAAGGCATTGTGTGTGGACAAAAGCATCTAACCCATTTCTGGGTTCTTCTAGAATGTAAAGCTTTACAAGTGTAGGGATTCTTGTCTGTTTTATTCATTATACAAAGTGGACATAAAATTCGTGTGCAACTTAGAGTATTATTTAAATAATAATTAACCTAATTTAAAATTTAAACCTAGTTTAAATAATTAATAAAAAAATTTAAACCTAATTTAAATAATTAACCTAATAGCCTAATTTAAATTGCACGTGAACTTTATGTCCACCCTGTATTTCTGGCATCTAGAACAGTACCTAATATGCAATAAGTAGTAAAAAATATTTATTGAATTAGAGAAGTGACCAGGTAAAGAAGAGCGAGCATTATTTCAAGAGAACAAAGGGCTCATGATAGAAAAGCTAGAATTAGGGAGGATCATGGAGACTCGCTTTGTCTACTGCATATTTTATTTTTTTAAGAAAGGCAAAACAACAGAGGTCCCAGAGATGTACAAATGGTTCAATATGGCTGGCATATACAACACCTGTCAGGGAATGTCAGGACATAATTCTGGACAGATATAGAGGGCTCAGTTCATAAAGGGACTTACAGACCCTACTAAGGAGTTTGGGTTTTATCCTGACAATAACAGAACCACTAAAGGATTTCAAAAAGAAGAATAGCAAGGGCATACTGAGTTTTATAAAGATCTCTCTGGAATCACTGTGCCAGAAATAGGAATGAATAGGAAAGAGCTGTCTGTCTAGAAGCAGGGAGATTAGGTAAGAAGCCACTACAGTTCAGACAAAAATAATGAGAGCTTGAAATAAGATAGTGGCAGAGGAGACGGAGAAAAGGGGCCAGATATAAGAGAGATTTCCAAGACAGAACTGACAGAAAGTAATAACAGACTGATGTAGAGGTGAGACAGAAGAGGGATAATAGGACATATACAGGTTTGGCTTAGGTTAAATAAGAAGGACAATAGATACTCCCCCAAAATAGGAATTATGGGTGAACAGTGGATTCTTTTTTTTTTGCAGGTTTTGGCCAGGGCTGGGTTTGAACCCGCCACCTCCAGCACATGAGGCTGGCGCCCCACTCCTTTGAGCCACAGGCGCCACCCTGAACAGTGGATTTTGAACATTAGATGATGAATTCAATTTTCACACGTTGAGTTTGAGGTGCCTGGACTGAGCCCCAAAAGAAATATGTAGTAGAAAGTTGGGTGTACAGGCCCTGTGCTCAGGAACACAGCCTGAACCCAATCAGCTTATAACTGTGGTAGTTATCAACGTCTAAGTGACAGTGGAAACTGAGGTCACAGGTAAAACAAACCAGAAAGAAAAGACAGAGAAAAAAGAAATTCAAGTATAGACCCTTGTGAATACCAACATGAAGGAAAGAAAAAAGAAACTGCAAAGTATTCAGAAATGCAGGAAGACAATGAAAAAAGAAAAAAGAAGCAATGACTTAGATTGATTTAGAGGAAACTATCAAAAAGGAAGTGCTTGACAGTGTCTAACATTTTAAAAGGTCAATTAGAGTAACAGTTGATGAAGTATCACTAGGAATATTAATAGGGCATTCAGTAAGGTGAAATAAATAAATGTGAACTAAAAAAATGCCAAAAAAGTGAAAATAACAAGATATCTTTCAAGAAGATTGGCTACGGAAGAAAGAATTAAAGGATTTTTATGAAATGGAAAAAGCCACTAAAAAAGTATTCCCACACTACTGCTGAAATATTGATCTGCTTTCAGTCGTAAGTTGAAGACTGCAGGTCTAAATGTAGTATAATAAGGCTGGCTCAGTGGCTCACGCCTGTAATCCTAGCACTCAGGAAGGCCAAGGTGCACTGTTTGAACTGAGGAGTCTAAGACCAGCCTGAGCAAGAGCGGGACCCCCATCTCTAAAAATAGCTAAGTATTATGGCAGATACATATAGTGCCAGCTACTTGGGAGGCTGAGGTAAGAAGATTGCTTGAGCCTATGAGTCTGAGGTTACTATGTGCTATGATGCCATGGCACTCCACTGAGGGTGACAAAGTGAGACTCTGTCTCAAAAACAATAAACAAATAACTACAGTATAGTATAATACCCGAAGTCCCCAATGAGTAGACAGAATCCAATTGCCAAGTCGCTAAGCCTTGTTTTGTTTTTGTTTTAGTTCTTATTCTCTCCCATCTTCTCTTTCTCCTAGACCCTTTCTCAGTAAGTTCTTTAGTTTGCTAGGTCTTCCATGGGTATTTCCAGGGCAAAGGAAACATTTTTTAGAAATAACCCTTACATGACAGCCAAAACAGTCAAGTCAGTACCATACTTTTTACTGTAACATATAAAATACATTTATTCAAATTGCATTCCTAAATTATAGTGACATGTAAGTAAAAGATACAGTGAAAAACAAAAATTCCATTAACAAAAGTTAAGAAACCTGCCAAGCACAGTGGCTCCTGCCTATAATTCTAGCATTCTGAGAGACTGAGGTGGGAGAACTGCTCAAGGCCAGGGGTTCAACACCAGTGTTAGCAAAAAGAAAAAAAAATATATATATATGGGACTCCATCTCTACAAAAAATAAAAAAATTAGCCAGGCATAGTGGTGTCTGTCTGTAGTTCCAGCTACTCTAGGGTTTGAGGCAGGAGGATTGCTTGAGCCCAGGAGTTTGAGGTTGCAGTGAGCTATGATGATGCCACTATACTCTAACCTAGGTGACAGAGCAAGATCCTGTCTTGAAAAAGTATATAAGAAGAAGAAGAAGAAAACTTAAAATACTCAGACATTATTTTGACCAAATATAAGGTATTTAAGGAAAGAGACAAATCATTAATGGTAAATGAAGACATAAATAAAAAGCTATATTTCAAGCCAATAAAAGCATTGCAAGATGATAAAAGCCTCTAAGATAAAAATAAGTTTAATACTAACTAAAATCCTTTAATATTTTCAGTGATTACCAGCATTAATAAAATAAATACAGAAAATAAGATAGGCTGGGGGGGTCAGGCCTGTAAGCCCAGGAGGCAGAGGTGGGTGATCTCTTGAACTGAAGAGTTTGAGGTTGCTGTGAGCTACAATGACACCACAGCACGTTAGCCAACGCAACAGAATGAGGCCCTGTTTCAAAAAACAAAAAAAAATCTAGTGACAGAAGAGAGCAATTAATTTAGAAAGATATAAATAAATTGTTGTTTATTGTATTCCTTTTTTCTGTGAAGTTGCGTAAGTTCATGAAAAGGATGTTTTTCCTAGTTGTCAATGAGAATGTTGCATGAGCCAAAAACAAAAGCTTACTGAAATTAAGAAAGAATAACTTACTATTTCATCCTGGTCCCTGGGGTCTTTCATTCTATCACAGAAGAAAAGGAAATGGATATGACATCACCAATTATCACAGGGTCATTTCGATCACTGCCCTAGTACCTTGTGCTCTTATAAGTAACACCAAGCTATATTTTAGAAGATATATTTTAGGTTCTTTCTAAATGCTGAGGCTAACCTGACTTTAAATTGCTTTACTTTACCTCAGGGCCTTTGGAATTGAGGATAAAGCTTCATCTACAACTTCTGAGATCTCAAAATTCTTTGACATTAGAATGGAGAAGGGTGGTCTGATGAATACTAACTACTTTTGATTTGACATTCAGACAAAAAAAGTTCTTTCCTTCCTTCTTTGAAGAGAAATAGGAAGGTGATAAAATAACACTCTCATCAATCAAGAATTCCACCACCCTTTTCATGACCTCTTCTGTCCCATGTTTTTGTGAAAAGATCACTGAATGAAGCACCCGTCAGCAATCTTGCCACAGTAGCCCTCCATTTACTGTCATTTAGAATCCACTCCGCTACAATGCCACCACTGACTTCAGGGAACCATAACATTAACAGGGAAGCCCAGGACATCTTGGCCTTTCTGAGTATATCTAAAAGCAATAAAAAGCTTTTTAAAATGTAAGTAGCCTTATCAGTAAGTTCCACAAATTACCTTCACTTGAAGAAATTCCCATGGAGTTGTAATCAGATGGTTTCAAAAAAACCCAATATAACTCAGGCCAGCTCCTTCACTGATTTTGCTGGACACGTCTCAGAGGTACGCCAAAGTCTCATTAAAAGTTCACCTCTCTCAACCTCCTCCCAAGTGATAATCAGTACCAGGATCATTTTCTACTTTTCTCTGATAAACGTTACCACATTAAAATGATACAATCCAGCTTGGTGAGTTTTTAAAAAATATGGTTCCAACTGACAGTAGTCTAGAAATTCAGGCATTTCAAAGTGTTTGAATTTGGATAATGGCATTTCCCTATGACTGGTACTACTTTCCTCAAACTTTTATTTAACCTTCTTCCTTGCCACAGCAATTACTTTAGTTCAAAATTCACTGAATGAAAAAAAAAAAAAAAACAACTAACGTGCATAAAGTAATACAATAAATCTTTAAAATAATCTAAGTTTATATGTGATCTGTGTTAAAGTATGCTAAGACTAAATGCCACATTCCATGTTTAAATGATCCTAATAAAATGTGGGACTCTAGGGCAGCACCTGTAGCTCAGTGAGTAGGGCACCCGTTTCATATACCAAGGGTGACAGGTTC
>NW_003852445.1:10838714-10840643 GCF_000181295.1 Otolemur garnettii
AAAAAAAAAGAAAAAATGTGGGACTCTAAAAAACATTTAGCTTCTCTTCTGTCCACACTTACGTGTCATAAGCCACTGCAGAAACATCGCACCAGCCTAATGACCAGAGAGTAACTCCAAAGTGAGTTCCACATTCCTACCACCAAGCTTCAAGGACCCTTACTACCCATAGACTCTTTGTACATTAGAATACATTTAATCTTCATTCTCTTTGCCAGCCTAGCCTTCTACTCTTATCTTTTGGCTCTCTCTGACATTAAGTCCCTCCCACTCACACCTGACTAGTCTTTTGCACAAAAATGGGTCCAAATAACAAGAAGTAAGAAAATAGCCGAACCACAGGAATGTTGAACTAATTAAACTAATATACTTTCCCCATACCAATCACTTGGCACTACTGCATTCGTGGCAAGATAAATACTTTTTTAAACAATTATTTAATGTTTGAGCCTAATGAGTATTCACTCTGTGACTATTCCCTTTAAATTACAAACACCTAGAGAGGAGCAATCTCTCTACTTAGTATACAACAGATCATGTTAGTCATTTAATAAATGGGCTTTTTTAATTATGAAGGTCTGAAGAGAGGGGTATTCCCAGATATCAATCTAGAATCTTCTGCATTCATTTCAGAAACCAAAAAGCACTGACAACCAACACCACCCTTCACTTTCACGACTACTGAATGATCTCAATTTCATTGCTGTTGACTCTCTTCTCCCTCAATGATACTCTTTAATAAAAATAACCCATCAGGTGCCCACATCATTCTAAGAGAACAAACTATTAGGGGTGTGAAGGAAGCAGCTGCAGGAACCTGGCTTGTCTACCCTTTCTCCTTTTATTGCTTATATTCCATTTTTAATTATTTAATTTACTTAGTAGCTATGCCCAGGTAGAGGAAGGCAAAATTTCACCCCCACTGTACAGATGAATCCAGCAGTCACATTTCAAAGATTCTTCTGATGAAAAAAGACACCCTTCAAAAAATGGCCAAGATAAGCAATTATTTTTATGTCCATATTATTTAGCACTCAAGAGTTAAGAAATTTCACAAAGGCTGGGCACTGTGGCTCACACCTATAATCCTAGCACTCTGGGAGGCTAAGCTCAGGAATTCAAGACCAGCCTGAGCAAGGGCAAAACCCCATCTCTACTAAAAATAGAAAAACTGGCCAGGCATTGTGGTGGGCACCTGCAGTTACAGCTACTCAGAAGGCTGCAGCAAGAAGATCCCTTAAGCCCAGAAACTGGAGGTGTTGTAAGCTGTGACACCATGGTACTCTAGCCTAGGGCAGAGTGAGACTCTGTCTCAAAAAAAAAAAGTAGTTTTACAAAGAAATGTTATTTCAAAAGTAACAGAGTTATGAGGTTGACTAAGATACATACTAGGCATACATCACTAGGATTTCAACACTGGCATTCACCACTGATTGATAAGATTAAGGTATTCTACATATATGATTACTTAAGCAAAATTGTATCACTATTCAAAAACAATCTAAAAGGAAATTCAGTTGTATAACAAATAATAAGACTACCTTCAGGACTTCTACTACATCCAACATCATTCTTCTTTTTAACTGGGGATGACAGAAATCAAATGGAATTAACTTTAAGCTAATTTTTTTACATCAGCACAAAGGAAGAGAGAGAGAAATTGAAAGAGCTAAAAAAAGAAAAAGGGCAGCATAGACAGAATGATATGGTAAGAAGCCTCTGAGCATGAGTGGGGATAGAAGGCATACATAATGAGCTCCTTCTGGAGAAGGGAGGTACTGTTAATCAAACAGCAGCTGGGAGTAGAATATTGTGGCTATCTGAAGTTCTCTGCAGACAAAGTCAACAGCACTAAGAATGGAACACTCTGGCTCAGTGCCTGTGGCTCAAGTGGCTAAGGCACCAGCCACATATACCTAAGGTGGTGGG
>NW_003852445.1:10841249-10842525 GCF_000181295.1 Otolemur garnettii
GCGGGTCCGGGCTGGGGATTCGAACCTGCCACCTTAGGTGTACATGGCTGGCGCCTTAGCCGGTTGAGCTATAGGTGCCCAGCCAGGAAGCTCTTTTTTTCTTCTTCTTTTTAAGACAGGGTCTTACTGTGTCACCCTGGCTAAAGTACAGTAGTCATCATAGCTCACAGCAACCTCAAACTCCTGGGCACAAGAGATCTTCCTGACTCAGATTCCTGAGTAGCTTGGAATACAGGTACACCCCATGAGACCCAGCTAATTTTTCTATTTTTAGTAGAGACAGGGTCTCCCTCCTGCTCAGACTGATGTTGAGCTTCTGACCTCAAGTGATCCTCCCACCTGGACCTCCCAGAGTGCTAGGATTACAAACAGGAACCATCCCATCAGCTGGAAAGCTCTTATTTTTCCCAAATCTAAAATGAACAAAGAGATCTCTAGCTTACATGCCATTTTAAAAAGTCAATTCAAGAAATTCTGTCTAGTAAAAAAAGAATTTTGCCTTTAAAGTCAAAACTCAATTTTTATACACTTAGTAAACATTTCATAAACCTGACCATTCTGATTTGCTATAAATCAGAAACTACAACTGCTAGAAGCACTGTCCCAAAAATGTAATAAGCAAAGGAACCACAGACATTATCCCCAGGGCTATGGAATCATAGCAATGACTTTGTTCTGTTTCTGAAGAATCCAAAGAGGAGTGATGGCAATTCCTCTGATTGTGTCTTTACCCTGTCATCCATATCTCAAAGGCAGTTTTTATTTGAAATAAACAAAAGTGAAAGTAATCCCTAGAGATTCCCTGCAGTCCCCAGATAATATTATAACTCAGTTTCTGCTTCAATTTCCCATTAATTCCAAATTTGACTGTTGGTCAAATGTAAAATGGTAGAGCCACTACAAAAAATGATATAGCAATTCTTCAAAAAAAAATTAAAGCTAGAATTACTATATGATCTAGCAATTCCACTTCTAGGTACATACCAAATAATCAAACATAGAGTCTCAGAGAAATATTTATATACCCATATTCATAATTGTATTATTCACAGTAGCTAAAACACAGAAGCAACCCAAGTGTCCATGAACAGATTAATGGGCAAGCACTATATACAATGGAAGATTATTCAGCCTTAAAAAGGAAGGAAATTCTGACATCTGCTACAACATGGATAGACCTTGAAGACATTATGCTAAGTGAAATCCACCTACATAAAATACTTAGAATAGTCAAAATCATAGATACAGACAGTAGAATGGTGGTTGGCAGGGTCTG